>NC_142797.1:35271893-35470643 GCF_049724085.1 Artemia sp. Qi Xiang Cuo
TTTTGAGTCAAATCTCGGAAATATTTTACGGTAGTCCATGGCCTCTA
The DNA here is from genome assembly GCF_049724085.1 of Artemia sp. Qi Xiang Cuo. Lineage (NCBI taxonomy): Eukaryota > Metazoa > Arthropoda > Branchiopoda > Anostraca > Artemiidae > Artemia > Artemia sp. Qi Xiang Cuo. The sequence goes on from NC_142797.1 coordinate 35,271,941, forward strand.
TCCGTGGGTTTTAGCAATTTTTACAATTCCTCGCTTTTAAAGTGTCTTAGAAAATGTGCTGCGGCTTCTTCCTATGTACGAGTATGTATCATCCTTATATACGTTTGGATCTTATGAATCAATTTTTTTATGTTCAACCTATGCCTTATGACAGAGGTTAAATTAGATCATATTTATCCGCCTCTATTCATTTGATGATTTTCTTGTGGTCGTAAAAGTCTTTGAATGTTTTTAAGCCGAAGGATCGAATGAAATACTTCTGCTAAAGTTTTTTGGATATAATAATGAAAAAAAGAAGAAGAAAGGGCTAAATCCGTTTCATACCTTATGTCAAATACTCACAAAACATGAATGTACTGGCATTTGTCAGAACAGCCACACCCCCACCCCCTCACATAAATCAACTTTTGTGTCTGAAATTTATGTGATGGGTACAGGCTAGTTCTAATAGATTTGACAATTTGTCATCACATAATATCAGTATTTTTCATCACACAGAAGTGTGATGAAAAATTCACTCAGTATTTTTCCTGACAATTTGTCATCACACAGATAATATCAGTATTTTTGCCTTTTACTTTTTTGGCGGTGCGTATCCAGCAAAGCTCTTAAAATTGAGGCTGGAGTAGTTTTTGAGTCACGGTTTTTCTGCCAAAAAAAGGACTTATCAATTACAAATACCACGGTGCCACTATGCTGGAATAGGAAATAATAAAGTAAACAACTCTCTGTTTAATATTTTTTAAAGATTATAGACGCTAGAAATAACTACTTAAGATGGGGGATGACCGTTATATCAAAGGCACAGTGTGAATTAAAAAACTCGCATTAATTTTTTTTTTTTTTTTTTTTTTATTGTGTTATTCTAAAATGGGGAAACGTATATCAGGCATAAAACGTTTTTGTTTGTTTTTTATTATTTCTTTTTCCGACAATCAGAGAGGTACAAAATTCTTGCTTCTAGCTTTGATTCGAGAAGAAGAAATAAATGCGTTTTGCTATTAGTTGACAATATAATTTTCTGAGCTTCTAGTTATTTTATTTTTTTTTGCTGTTCTTTTATTTGTTTCAGGTTTTGATCATTTTGCTTCTGTGAATAGTTTTTTTTAGATGAATCGTACCTTGTTTCTAAATTTCATTCAGATTTTAATATGATTGCTCTAAAGGTTTTTGGTACTATCCAAACAGTGTTTAAATAGTTTGTTTCAAAGGTTCACACTGATGCTAGAGTGGGTTAGTTTCCGCTAATTTGTCCATACTAATTCTAATATACCATAGCTTTTAAAAATTCATCTCGCAAATATGTCGTTTTGGCAGGGCAAATTTCCAAATAGATCGTTGCTTAACTAGAATTACACTAGTTCAATTTGAGAAACTTTGACCCACCTGGCATCAATGAACGTTAGTTTTCTGAAATAAAAGGGTCATATTAGACAGTATTGCGCCTAAGGGTTCTACAGTGAAATGTTTAAAATATATTTTCTTCAATGGTAGATATAGAATTTACTTGAACTGCAGTTGGAAACCGCGTCAATAAGGCAATTTTGACAATTTCCATGCACATATACCTACGTCTGGAAATCTACCTTGTATAAAATTAATTTTTGTAACTTAGGACAGTATTGTCAGTATGTTTTTAAAGAAGGTGTTAAGCGGACTACTACCAAGTCATTGTGGCGTTAATCCGCGTGAGGTTGAACCTTCGGCGAACACTCTTTCTCCGTTCCACCCTCTAAAGTTTCTCTGGCTAACTCAAGGAAAATTATAGAATTTTACAATTTATTCCGTAGAATTTAATCTTAAATTCAAATATTGACCATTTGACTCGTTAAAACCAAATCTAATGATTCTCAACTTAATGCAACCAGTGTTGTGACGTAAAAATACTTACTTCCCTTTAGTACCCGAAAAAAAGAAGGGAAAAAATTGAAGCAACTTTGACAACACTACTGTTTTATTTAACACTAGAAATATATTTTGGAGTGTTATAAGCATCTTTACCTAGACCGTACCCAAGTATGAAATTCACAGAATTTGGTAGGATAAGCTATCTGCTATGTCATGGCAAGAAATGAAATAATAAAATATCCCATCTGTAGTCGAAGCAACATCTCTCTTCCCGAAATCTAAGTACGAGTCTTTTTTTTGTATTGATGCATTCATCTTGATATTATTTTGGGTTGTCAATAGACTGTTCGCAAAAAAAAACATTGTCAAATTGAATTTACCCTTTTCTTAGATCACAGCACGACCAAATTATTATTTCTTTCGATTTTTACCCCCCCCCCCCCCCCATCGAGATAATTTGATTTATGACAGGGTTGAAATTTTATAGACAACAGCCTGTGTAGACTAAAATAAGCTTACTTGTCGAGAAGGAAATTGTTCACGTGGTCATGCTGGTAGGGGATGGGAATGAGGGTTGACTTTCGTCCCATTTTTCTTCATATTTTGTACGTTAATCTTTTTACAAATCCAAATTTTTGATTCAGAAACAGAGATTTGAATAATAAACATTTAACGGGTCTGCAATTTTTTTTTTGCTGAAATACTCTTTTTGGGAACTCCCTGCGAGTGACTGCCTGGAGGCTTAGACTGCGTCTGAAAACATAGCTTATCAAAATGTCATATTCACATGCGAATAGGGCAGGACACAGCAATCAGTCCTAAATTTGAAAGCTTTGCTAGAAAATTTGTTGCTTTGGTAGTATTTCAGGGGGGGGGGGGGGCCTTATCTCCTAACACAACCCTGAAAATACACACTTAAAAATATTCGGCATTTGAGTTTTTTGGGTTTTCGGGGAACAAAGTAAAGTAATCAATTCCTAGTTTGCAATACGAAAATATGATAGCCATGTTTCAATCCATCGTTCAAATGGGAATTACTTTTGCTATTATATCTTTATTTGAATATATTTGGTATTTTAAATATATATACATATATGAATCTAATGTCATTTTTAGTCGGAATTGTGAAAATTTGTTTAGCTGTGTTAGCCAAGTGCCTTATACTATAGGCTGAGTTTAAAGGCTGTTTAATTTTATTTGATGTAGCAGCTCAGATTCAGCAGCTTTATTTCTTGTAGTTTTTTTTTACCACATTCCAACTGCGAAAGAGTTTGATTCATTAAATGATTTGCTCGATTTCTATGGACTTATTTGACTATTTTTAGTTGACAATTTCTAGAAAAAGACAATCTCTTTTTCTAGAATTTTACATAGAAGAATCGTATGATAAACATGAACACATTTAGACTGATGCGAAAAAAACTTCGGCGGCTGTTAGTTTAGAAGAACATCTGGGCTTGGTTTCTCCGCTATTCCAGAATCATCCTATAATGTAGCGCGTATAACTAAAAAATTTGCAAATGCTTGACTTCAAGAGTGTTTTTGTAGTCATTTTAGTTACGAACATACTAATGAATTTGGCTAGTCATATTTCATTCGTTATTATAATACGGACTGGAGGAAAAGATCAGCAGTAAACTCAAATTTTCAATATCTGAGATTGCCCGAATTTTCAAACCCTTAACGTTACGTATTATTTGCGCTGTGGTGGTTTGTCGATTTAAAAAATATTCAAATATTTCTTATTTTTGTATTCCATAATCTTAACTTCTCAAGCAATGTCGTTTTTTTTTAAATAATTCAAATCAATTCTACTGAAACTGTTTATAAAAGAAAATAAGCACTCCCCTAGACACATGAAGGGTTGTAGCCTGTCAACTTGAAGCTGTAATTTGTGTAACCCAGCAATGTAATAATCTCAGCGATTTCTGTGAAATCTTTCAGGTGTAAGAAGGGGTCGAACCTAACGTATAGGAACATCAATATTTTTCGGAGTAGACTGTGGTCGCTAGATCGAGTTTAGCCAGAAATTGAACATACTATAGAATCCTTTTATGCTTTATTAGAGAAGGATCTGCCTATCAAGGAACGTTCTGGGAGTGACTACGCCCCCCTCCCTATTTTTAAACATATTTTGTAAAGAAATCTGACTTCCCCTTGTGCTAAATCAGTAATATGTTCAGAGAAGTCTAAAAACGATTCTAAGACTATGTTTTTAAGCTTATTGCACAATCTTTTCCTAACCCTCCAACTGTTAGTTCCTTTTCAAGGAATTACATGGCTTGTGATTATGCAACATCAATAAAAACTATGAGCATTCCAAAACAATGAACATTCAAATTAACATAAACACATCCTTCCAAATGCCACAGCATATTATGGTGGAGGGGTAATCAAACAAATAAACAAAAAAGTAGTAACTAGTAGATAAAAGTAGATAACTAGTAACTTTCTAAGAAGTGGAAGCTAATAAATTACTAAGGTGGACATAAGTCAAATTTGGAAACAGTTTAATTGTAGGACCAAGTTTATGATCAATTTGGATATTGTGATCCTATGAACAGTAAGCAAATACAGTTATTACGATTCTTGTCAGATAAATTGTACTGCAGAATATTTAATGTTTCACAAGTTGTCAGAGGTGTTGAATATTACTAGATTTTGAGACATCTCTGGTCTCTTCATACACAGGGAACTGTTGTTAGTTTGAAAAAGTTAATGAACTGGAGTTATTATCTGTATAATGCATTACGAAATGATGATCTATTCAAAATTATCCAGTGAATGCAGTGGACAGTAAAAAAATACAGTATCATTAGTTAAACTTGTAACTATGAAAAGCTAAAAAAAAAAATCAATTGAATGTATTAAAAGTTTGTGAATTATTTGCAGGAAATTTTAATGATCCTCGTTAATTCTGTGATACCACTATTTAACGGAATGTAGCTGCCCAATCTTCTTTGGTTTTTATTCCCCACTTCCACGTCAGAGCCAACATCTATTAGTGTCATATAAATCCTTCTTCTCTGTTGTTGTACAATTTCTAGTTCTCTCCTGTGGCCGTGTTCACGCCTACCCTGTAAGTAACTAACCACAGTATAGTGATTATTGCCCCAGATGGCCAGTAGAGAGACAAGAGTGCCTCCTCGCAAAACACGTTCAGACAGTGAGATTAAGTTCTCTGAAGAGAGTATAGAGGAGCAGATTATTGTAATCACAAACCACCTGAATGCACTAAAAGGAAAGTCTGATCTTTGGTTCGCACGTAATGAAAAAGACATGGAACTGAGAATTAGCGACGAAGTTTCGAAAGCTAATCTCTTTGCAGTCACACCCGGGCAGTCTTAAGTGACGTGGTCATCTAATGCATTAAGAATGATATCTATAACAGCCAGTCTCTGGATTTAGAAAAAATGGTTAAAACAAAGTTAGCTGGAATGGAAAGCCAGCTCACAAGTCTTCAGCAGCTAGTGCTTAACGTAAATTTGACGAGTAAAGAAGTTCAGACTACTAAGGTGAACCTTGAGGACAAATCAATTTGTCAGCTTAGAACGACCCTATTGAACAGCGTTTTCTAATTAATCAGATTGTGGTGCTTTGACTTGACGAGGACGTTTCGATCCCGGAAAATACAGAAAATAAATTTCTTGAGTTTTGTAGCTCGAAATTCCCAGGAATCCCACTAATAGCTGATGACATTATCTCAGCCTGCAGGGTTGGTCAGAAAACTAACACTACCGTTCGTCCAATCGTCGTTACTTTCTCCAACCTGAAGCTTTGATCAACCATTTTGAAAAACAGAAAGAACTTGAAGGGTACGCGAATTTCAGTGAATGAATCCTTGACTCACTCTTATTTCCTATGCTAAGAGTAATCTAGGCTTAAGAAATGCTTGGACAGTAGATGGCAACATATTTATCACAGCTGATCAGACCAGTCCCCGTAAAATAGCGACTAAAGGTGATATATATGGTGCTGTAGCATCTGTTTCTGCCAGTTTTAACGCTAATTATGCTTAGTTTAGTTCTCAGTGCTTTATTTTTCATTCTTCTTGTTCTTTGCTTGCCATTTGTTTGTCTGTATTTTATTTTGTTTACACAGCTATGCTGTATAGTTAGTGTATTTCGGGCTATTTTTCTGCCCACTACTTTAATCGGTCATTTTTGGCCCTATCTTTTGAATGCTTTTTGTGTGCTCTTTGTATGCTCTTTCCATGTTTCTGTATGTTCCTTATATGTTACTCATATGTTTAATCTTGCTTTTACTTCATTGTCTCTTTCTTTTCAGCGTTTTGCCCAAAAATTACCTATTTTCCCTTCTACCTGCCTCCCAACCAGTTTTCTTTTTTTTTTATCTTGTTTGAATTCTTTTTCTCTATACAATGGACTAACTATAGGCTACTAAATTCTCTCTCTTTCTTTTTATCTTTTCAGTTTCTATGTTTTTATTCCAAACTTCTTGGCTACTTCACTGTGTTTTACATTGCTAATGATTTTTTGTTTTTCTTTCATACGATGATTCTATTTTCTGATCATTGCACAAATAATTTTTCTATTAATTACCTGTTCATTCTTTCTTTTTCTGCGCATTCCTCTTTAACTATGTCCAGATTTTTATTACATCCGCTTCTTATAAATGACAGCTGTTGATGATGATCACTCTAGTTTTGATGAACCTATTCTTATTCAATTTAAATTGCTTGAGATGACTCCTCTAAATGATTTAAATTTAGTTGATGATTCTTCTGGGACCCCATCTAATATCTCTTCTTTGACTAGCAATTCCACTGCTAATTGTGTCTATAGATATGACATGACCAAAAATGTAAATTTCTCAGTTCTTCATTTAAACATTCAAGGACTCTGTTCTTCACTAAATAATTTGAAGTCTCTCATAGCTAATTCTTTTCATCAGATTATTGGACTCTGTGAAACATTTCTCCACAAGGGCAATGATATGCTTTTAGATATTTCCGGGTGTAACCTGAAGTTTGTAAACAGATTGGAGAGAAAAAAAGGTGGCTTAGCATTTTATATTGCTGATTACCTGGATTATACTTTGCGTAGTGATCTGTGTAAGCATTTGGATAGAGTTTTTGAGTCTGTTTTTATTGAAATTTTGATTGACAACAAGAAAACTATCATTGGAGAAATATACCGCCCACCAAGTGAGTCGATATATATCCATTGGAAAATTAATTTCGGAAGATATTTTGGTTAGTGCTTCTTCTACCAGTGACTTTAAAAAGTACCTCTGTCCTTCTTGTCAAAACCGATGGCTTTGGATCCGGTTTCCGAGTATGAAGTCCAGAGAATCGTCTCTGAGTTAATAGGATCTTTCTCTTGTGGACCTGACCAAGTTCCAGCCAAGGCTTTAAAGCTAATTCTACCCTCTATTCTATCTCCTCTCACCATTCTTGTAACTTATCATTTTTGAATAGAACTTTTCCTAGTGCCCTAAAATCTGCCAGATTAGTTGTTCTCCATAAGGGTGGTTCTAGAGATGATCCTTCTAATTATCGACCGATTTCTCTTTTATCAGCCTTTAGTAAAATTTTCGTTTCTTAATAAAAAACAATTTTTCCATTACAATCAGTTTGGTTTTTGCCCTAAACACTCAACAGAACATGCTTGCATGGTCTTGCTGAAGTTCATTCACAAGGCACTTGATGAGGGTAGAATTCCAGCAGCAATTTTCCTTGATGTCTGAACAGCGTTTGATAGCACATCACAAACTATCCTACTCTCCAAAATGGAGCGCATAGGGATATGGAGAATCGGCTATCATTGGTTCGAAACTTATTTATCTGGAAGGTCAATCAGTATTGACCCCAAGCTTCAAGATCAATTCTGTGTTGATTTTGGTGTCCCTCAAGGGTCTATCCTAGGACCTGTTTTACGACTTATATCAATCAAAAACTCGTTTATGGCTTTATCTGAGCAAACTAAGCAAAATTGCTGCAGTATTTGTAATCAAAACTTGGTTTGACCTGGTAAGGTATCTCAAGATCTTGTTCTATTTGTATCACTAGATGATACTACTCATGGGTGTTCAAAAATTAAAGATTCTTCCCTTATCAAAAAATTGTATTCTGTTCTAGAAAGAACCTTTGCTTGAGTTTGATGTAAATCGTCTTGCCCTAAATCCTGCTACATCTAGTCTACTTATTTTTTCCAGATCAGGTACTTCTTCTCCTTTGGTTCAAACTATTTTTACCGCTCATGGTGATATGACGCTTCCACCTGATAGACATGTTCGATTCCTGGTTATTTTATTGGACGAAATTTTTCTTTCCAATATCACTTTGCTCTCGTGAAGCTTAAACTGTCCAGAAACCTAGGAATTCTTAGGAAGCTTTGTCATTGCTTCCCTGGTTCAATAACAAAGATCCTATTTCACTCTCTCATTCAACCTTACATATACTTCTGTCTAACAATGTGGCTATCAACATTATCTTCTTTCTCTTTTGCCGTTTTACAAATATATAACAGAGCAATTAAATTAGTGTCTGAGGTGACAAACGAGCTCAGCATAAATATATTGGGTGGTCAATCCACCTACATCTTTTTGTATGTGGTGTCTCTTGTTTAATTTTAAGTATTTTCATGGACTCCTCCCTAATTTCTTCAAACAATTATATCTTTTTATCTTCTTCTACCTATCTTCAAACAACGCATTGGATCTTGTATTTCTTTTTCTCTCAGAAATTATATGAATATTTTCATTCACAGGACCAAAATCATAAGATCAGATTTCAATCCAGCTTTATGTTGTGTCTCCATCTGAAATTCCCTACCAGTTAAAATTCGGCTATATCATTCCTATGGACAATTTAAAAAACAGCTAACTAACCACCTCTTATGCCTAGACAGTTAGTTCTCTCCTCCCTTTCTCCCCCACTATGTTTCCTTTTCAATTTGTTTATTTCATTTATTTTGATTGGCATGGTAATTTTTGGTGTTGCTCAGTTTTTTTGTTGTTTTTTTTCTTGTCCTTCTATTTGATTTTAGTACTATTATTTAATGTTATGTTTAGTTTCCCACTCTCACAGGCCGAAGAGTCCTTGTGGGGGTCTAAAGTTCTGTATTTTTTGCTCTGTTTCTTTTAAATAATTAAATAAAAAACATTAACCTCAGAAGAGGGTTTTAAAACAAAGCATAACTACAACATCATGTACCATGCTACCCCTAATTTAACACTCAACTCCTTCCTTAACCCATATCAATCGAAACAAAATACTAATTTTAATGATTTAATACCATTTTATTCTATCAATTATATATCGTATTAAGTAGATAGACATGAAAGCCCTTTTACGAGTTCCGTTTTACACGCCTTTTTCCACCTCTACAGAATGAACTGGCATGGTGGTATTTTTCCTGAGGGCCATGAAATAATTTTTGAAATACTTTTGTTTTTGGTCAGGTTCTTTTTGGAATCAGAGGCTGAAGCAACCTCCCTAAAACTCCACTGACATGGCGTCAATAGAAGTTTTATTTTTTCGAGAAGCAACCAATATTTGGAGAGTTGAAGACCGGAAAAACGCATGAATTAATTGCAGTAGGGGTTGGGAAGGCTTGTCAGAGCCCCAAAGATGTTTCCTCAATAAATGGTGAAAAAGCTTGCAATATTGGTAAAAGAACATGAAAGATCCAGCAGAAGGGAAAAAATAGAGATTGAGAAAACAGGAGGATAATAGTGTGGAAACCGTAATGTAAAGTGCATTTATATATTGTTTGTATTTTTAATACAGATACAAAATGTAAAAATTCTTCTAAGTATGTTGAACCCCGAGCTTGCACTGAGAGATCGAGGTTCTCACTCAGGCACTGCATAACCAAACTTTGGAATGTGCATGGGTCGGGTCTTAATATTAGTCTTTCTGTTGACACACTGCGGGGTCATTTAAAAAATCTTTTACTAACCCTTTGATCATTTTATTTAATTTCATTTTATTTAATTTTTTTTTTAATTCAGTTATGGTCTTCCCGCTGGCACATTCTGTTGGTAGGGTTTCCCCACGGCTTCACTTCACCATTTTTGGTGATTTGTTTTATTTTGTTCTCCATTTGGCTGCTGGCTTTGGGTGATACTTGGTAAGTCATACATTTTTCTTTCTTTTTTATCTATTTACAAAAGAGTGTGATAATGTAAAAATGCAGTTTTATATTATGTTTTTGTTGTTTTTATTTGTTATCGGTTGCCTGGTAATACGAGCTAGACTCTCAGCCGGACATACCCATATTGTAGTTGTATTTAGTTTGTAAATAAAAGTACCTGAACCTGAATCTCAAAAAAGGAAAGGAAAACTAGCCGTAAGTAGCATAAGCAATGGCGTTTATTTTTAACCCAAAAGAAAATACAATAGAGGATTAGGCAAAGCAAATGCGACAGTGGGTCTGCTTTTGAAAGCATTAACCAGGAGGCCAGCCAAGTTGACGCCCGCCAAGAACGTGAAGATGTAGATGGAAAACGGACTGACATCCATGCTCACCATTATTGACCACTAAAAAAAAAGTTCATAATATATATATATATATATATATATATATATATATATATATATATATATATATATATATATATATGTGAACGTGTAAATATACACGTTCATAAAGAACGAAAATATATTTTCGTTCTCACCAGATCTGATGGGAATAAGCATACAAGATTTTTTTTTTTCAATTTACATACTAAGCGACAGTATGGAAAATTTTGGTTCAGAAATGACATCACAGCGCGCGGTTTGGGAATTTTCCCGAAGCATCACATCAATAGCTTCAACAGGTTTCCTATTTTCCCATCGCAATGCATTAAAAATTTGTTATTGCGGATGCGTGAAGCCGGAGTCATGACGAAAGGTGTGCGACTGATCCATCCCAAAAATCTTTAATGGAGAGTATGGGAATTTTCCATAGCATATAATATTTATGCTGTGCTTTAGAGGGCAACAATTTTGAATATCATAAACCAACTGAGGTAAAAATAGAAACATTGAACTTTGAACGTATGAAAAAAACCATTGCATTTGCGATGGAATTTCGCAAAGGTGGTGACGGTCTGTCAAGGCATTACAAAAGTCGTATCCCGATTGCAGATTTCAACACAGTCAGAATGAATTTTAAATTTCGGGACTGCTCTGCTTAGGGTCACAAGCATCGCAGGCATGGAGCAGCGACTGAACTGTTTTTTATTATGTATTTTATTTTTTTGCCGTAAATCTTACAAAATATTCACTTATAATTCGCGGCTTCAGTGTGGCGTGTGTAAAAAGAAAAATCCATATTTCGTTTCGTAATACGTACGATGGTTTGCCGTGTTCCCAAAGATAGGGCATTGTCGCTGTTATGAGGAAAAAACGCATTGCAATTGGAAATTTCGCATTTGTTGAAAACCAAGGAGAAATACGATAAACAATACAGAAATTGATTCTTCTAAATAGATAGATTTTTCAAATACTTAGTGACATGACTCAAGTCTGGGTCTAGGCTCTTCTTCCTCTGTCAGAATTTGCCTCCAAACGTTCGTGGAAGTATTACCACCTAGCACTCTAACAATCTCAGAGAAATCACCAAGAGAATAATTCACTGCTTCTTTTTCTTAAGATTATTCTCTTTGCTGGAGTGTCGCTAAATATAAACTTTCTCTTTAGCACATTTTCATATACAACTCTAAAATAAATTTATCATTTCACGTTTCCCTTAGAAGATTATGTCAATTGCAAATTAGAATTTGTGGAAAGGTTTACTGAAAGGCAACCAACGCCCCTGTCAGTCTTTGGGCCTACTAACCAACATGGGGATTCTAATAATAAATGAACTTATGATACATATTTCAGATTTTCAAAAATAAATCAAGAAAAAAAGGAGGCAGACATATGCTAGCTCATCTTTTTGATCTTTATTATAATACCCGACAGCTTTTTTGTTTTGATTCAGTTGGCTTTGACACTTGTCTTCGTTGATCACAAAGATTGATCGGTAAAATATTAATTTGTCAAACTTTATTTAGAAGCTTCCATTTCATCACTTTAGGGTTATTGTTTATTATCAAACAGTTCGTGGTAATGAAATGTAAGCAAGGAGCAACCCGGCTCAATAGTAACCGAAACTCTAAAAAACGGAATTTTCATACAAATTGATGCATCAAAAGAATTGGATTTTTATGCTGATTTTAAATATATAAGTTTCATCAAGTTTAGTCCAACTCATTAAAAGTTACGAGCCTGAGAAAATTGGCCCTATGTTGCAAAAAGGAGGAAACATCCCCTAAAAATCATAGAATCTTAATGGAAATCATACCACCAGATTCAGAATATCAGAGAACCTACAGGTTTCAAGCACCTATCTGCAAAAATGTGGAATTTTGTATTTTTTGCCAGAAGAAAGATCAGGGATGCGTGTTTATTTGTTTTTGTTGTTGTTTTTTTTTTCCCAGGGGCATCGTATCGATCCAGTGGTCCTAGAATTTCATGAGAGGGCTCATTCAAACGGAAATCCAAAGTTCTAGTGCCCTTTTTAAGTGACCGAAAAAATTGGAGGGCAACTGGGCTCCCTCCACCGCTCAGTTTTTTCACAAAGTCACCGGATCAAAATTTTTAGATAGCCATTTTGTTTAGCATTCAGGAGTCATTCTTAAACAACTAGAACAAAAATCAAACTTAAGTTATTATAAGGTTATTATTAGTTAAAAAAAAGTAAAATTAATATACAAATTCCGTTTTAATTATTCATGTACGTTGAGCCAAATTCAAAACCTGCATTAATTCAAAAACGTTCTGAAATTAAATAAAAAAACAAGTTTTTTTTTAACTGAGAGCAAGGAGTGACATTAAAACTTAAACGAACAGAAATTATTTCGTATATGAAAGGGGCTGTCCCCTGCTCAACGCCCCGCTCTTTACGTTAAAGTGTTTTATTGTTTCATAAAGCAGAGTTGGAAGGAGTCAAACTTTAGCGTAAAGAGCGGGGCGTTGAGCAGGGACAGCCCCTTTCATATACGGAATAATTCCTGTTCGTTTTAAGTTCTAATGTCGCTCCTTATTTTCAGTTAAAAAAAACTTGTTTTTTTTATTTAATAAGTATAGGGATTCTACTATTACCCCTAGAAAATGTCTGATTAGCTAGTTTATCTCAATATTTGTACCCATCGGCCGTATCTAATATAATTTTAATATAATTTGTGTATTGACGTGGTGATGCTGAAAGTGTTTAAGAAAGTATTTTTTAAATACTTAAGTAATTTTTTTAAGAAAGTAGCTTAGTATGTATACGGAATTATCCAATATGAACCTCCAAGACGTAGTGGGGCTATAAGACGAAACATCCGTCGAGGGCGATACTAAGGGCTTTAAGACTAGCATCTAGGGAAGGCTATAAGACGAAGCATCAGTTGAAGTATAGGACAATTACTAATACTACTTAATTAAGTAGGTATAGGGGTTAATTTATAAATTATATTTTTAGTTTTAGTAATAGTTTTTGGTAATTATTTCACAAGTTTCCAAATGTCAGATAGGATCTTTATGTGTAACAGTGACGATCAGAAAATTTTAGAATTTACTTGGTGATGCTCTGTTACTCTATTATAGCCGAAATATTCCAAACCTTGAAAAAAAGTAGCTTACCCACTCGATATCCCTTTTCAAGTCCTTCTTGCTGAGCTACTTTATTTGCAACGAAGAGTAGATGTCCCAACAACTGGAATAACAGTAACAGTGACGATCAGAAAATTTTAGAATTTACTTGGTGATGCTCTGTTACTCTATTATAGCCGAAATATTCCAAACCTTGAAAAAAAGTAGCTTACCCACTCGATATCCCTTTTCAAGTCCTTCTTGCTGAGCTACTTTATTTGCAACGAAGAGTAGATGTCCCAACAACTGGAATAATTAAACGATAATAACTAAAATGAAACGCAAAAATAATTAATACAATAAGTAAAATAGAACCCAAAATAGCGGAAGAATTTTATGAAAAATGTGTATAACAAATCTATGTATATGCATATGTATCCCACAAATATAGTTGGACACATCGTGAAAATCTCAAGATTATAGAGAGAAATGGGCCGAAAGTCTTTCCTTCTACATAGAAAGTAGAATAATTCCACCAAAATAAGAATGCTAGGATAAATTAATTAATTAAGATTAGACTATCTATTCTAAAGGAAAGGAGTGAAGGAAAAATAACCATTTTTATAATTTGACTATAACTATTTCTTTTTTTGCTAAGAAACTGAGCTAAAAATTTGACATTATGTGTATCCAATACGATATCCTATGCATAACCACCCAATGATGGAATTTCTTCCATCCACCCAATAACTAAAAAAGGAGACAAAGGAAAAAGAGAAATTATCAACAACAAGCCTAGGAAACTTTGCTACATCTATTAAAGCTTTCATTCTTTCCAAGCTGTCATTCATTACTCTAATTCAAACATTTATATTTCCTATTACACTCAAATTGAACTAAAAATTGATTTCTTTACTCAAATTCAAGGAAATTCACAATGACTTTTAATTTTACTTAGATATGAGGCACAGAGCATCTGAAAGGTCTTTCCCTTAGTAAAAAAAACAACATATTTTTTACCATTGCACGTAAAACAGACACTAAGAAAAGACTAAGAATTATTGGGAAAAAGGTCAAGTTTTTATTCTTTTGATTTGCTACAGATTTCAGTTATGTGGCTGTATTGCAGTAATCCTATTTGTCCAGAATACAAGAAATTACACATCAGTAAAATCACAACGCAAATTGCACACAATCTACGGATACCTACCACACAATCTCCTCTATCCATACATGCAATCTATCCACCCATTCTACCACCTGATTCTACCTACACGGCAGCAATTGCTCAGGAGGATCTTTATCCTTTTTTATCCACCCAATCTGAAGAAAAGTCATTCATATAATTAGTTGAAAAGTTGCTTTAAGGTGTTATTGGTGACGTCAGTCTTGTGGTATCAAAGGAAACTCTTTGCTATTTCTAGACTATGGACTTGTTCTCTGCCTTCTGAGATTGGTCAAAACACTATTTCTTATACAAATGAATTTTGGAAAGGGAAATTAAATTATTTACTACCAACATTCCTACCTCTCCGGTGTTCCAACCAACTAGGGCTAGAGAACTTATTGGTTGATGGTCTCGTGAAGGTGGGTCAGAGTTATTCAAGATTACCTCAGCGTTAAGTCTGAGGCACACCCTACGACTCGAATTACCGTTTTATTTAGAAAAGAGACAAATAAGGATAATTGCAAATAATTTCCTTCCATAAAAAAGGATGCAGCATTGTCAAAAGCTACAAAAAGTATTTTCAAATGTCTGAATTGCTGCTGCCCATTCCATAGGTTCTAAAGCCAAGTCTGACAGAAGACAGTACATTTTGTCAAGTCAAAATGATCGTGTGATCTCGGCCCTTGAATTCCAGTTAGTATACCTCACTGTAAGAGATTCTCTTAACTCTACCTCTCTCTCTCTTAATCTCTCTTATTCTCTTAACAATCATCGAAAAATACAAAAAAAAATGTTTGAAGACTAAAAAAAAGGACTTTTTCATTAAAAAGGGAATTAAAAAAGAACCTGTTCTCTGACAACCCACCAGGGCTCCCAGCCTAATATTGAGCCTTGTGACATGAAAACTTGGTGCATTTTCTAGAATTTTGATGACAATTTTGAATAACTATCTTCCATGCTCTTTTTTTGGGACCATAGCACAGGGTCATCATGACACCCTGATGTGCTGCTAGTCTTAACTTGAATAAACCACTCAGTTTTATGCACATTTTAAACCTTTGTTCGACAGAAACAATACAGGACTTCGATTGAAAACACTCCAGGTACACAGTTTGCGATGGTTGTTCAGCCCCTAACAAAGCTATTTTCAAACACTCTTTCCAACATGTTTTACGCTTAGGGTAATCAAGGCAAGTTTATGCCAACGAATTCATCTTGTCACCTCAATAAACGGTACCACAAGAAGAAAAAGCCCCTCAGAATTACACAAACTGGTTTCGCAGTCAGGAAAAAAATTCAGAGATATTACACTAGTCTTAATGTCATAGACGTGGTCCTGCCTTTCCAATGGAAGGTGGAAAGTGGGGTGTTTGATTGGCATAGCTGTTGTCAACGAAACACGTTGAATAAAATATGCGAAAAACTGAAACAAAATGAATGGCTAAACCTTTTCTTAGGAGATTAACGGTGAAGGTGGAGAAGTGGATGGGTGTCGCACAAGTAGGGCTAGGCTAGAGAACACAACTGTGATACCAGCGAACCCCCCCCCCCCAAATACATACACACAAATAATGATGTACATGCTGGTTCCCATTTGCTGGTTCCATGCATGTACAATGATGTACATGCGGTTCCCATTTTTTTCTGACAAATCAAACAACGTAAATGCATACATATAAAATGTGTTTTTATACATTTTATCACGTTTTTACGAGTCAGGCAAACATTTCGGGAGGGAGGGGGGTTCAAACCCCCGTAATCCCTCCCCTGAATACATAATAAGTAACGAGCCTTTACCCCGACCTTACGGCAGCGGAATCAGTCCCTGGGCCTTATACTACCAAGGACAACATCAATCCATTGTGCTGCCACTGATAGTTTAACATCCTTCACTTAAAAATTTTATAGAAGCTTAAAAATACTATCCTATTTTGTAAAATATATAATATATAAAAAAAATGGAGGGTTAAATAAAACCAGCCCATTCCCGTTTTCTAAATTAACAGGAGCATTATTTCAGTAAAAAAAAAAAAAAAAAAAAAAAAAAAAAAAAAAAAAAAAAAAAACTTGTAGTAAAAAATCTTTCCTTGTAGGCCAAAAGAGGCCTACAAGGAAAGACAATCTGCAATAAAAAAAATTAGATACTACAAGGATTGTAGTATCTAATTTGAGATTGTAGGCTCAATTAGGGCTCAATTAGATTGTAGTATCTAATTGAGCCCTAATAGGAGTTTTCTTAAATGCAGCTAAAGCTAAAGCTTTCTTAACCTAAAACTAAAAGCTACGGACCAAAAAAAGTCAAAAGTTCCAAAAATTTAAGTGTACAGCTGTTTTCGTTCAATCTCAAAAAGTAGCTTAAGAGACATGTTTGGGGCTAGTCTTAATCATTCTAGGTATTAAGGGATTGAACCCCTCATAGAAGGGTTTAAAAGCATGCAAGCCGAACTCATGAATCATTAATTGCATGGTTTCACGTCAAATGAACCAAGCCAAGAAAAAGTAGCGCCCGACATAAAGCTTGTTGAGGTTAAGCAGCTAGGACTGAATAGCTTAGTTTTGTTAGAGTTCTTTAAACTTATAATTCCACTAGTTGCGTCATTTTGTAATTTTACTAGCTACTAGGTATAATTTTGCTACTTTCTACACAAATTCAAAACACGATGAATAATTGCTTTCTCTGAGCTAAAATACGAGAATAATACATCAAAACTAAGCCCCGATGATTTGAGACACATATTCCCTAAAAGAAAATTAGATATGAGCAGAATATTGCAGCAACTACTGCAATATCTTAGTCTACGATTGCAAACAGAAATGCATGACTTCAACTTTGTTGAGGTAATGGTCCTTTTTAACATTAGAGAAATAGAGCTTTATTACTGAGCAATCCAATTGATTTTATTTCACTAACTGAACAGTAAGAAATTTTTACGCTTAATGCTAGCACTGACTCAGCCTCCAAATAAAAATTAGTCAAAATATTCCTTGGTTATCCAAAATTCTACGCGGGCTTTAATAGCTATCTTTCTCTTGAGCTATATGATAATCGAGTATATTGTTCCAAATTTATTCTTTAAAAGAAGGAAATTTGTTCTAATTGTCAGTAATTTTTTTTTTGACATTTGAAGTTTCCCCATATAAAACCTTACTTGAAGTATTTTTGCTCAACACATAAAAAGACTAAACAAAAAAAGATAAACCTTTTCATCGCCTTCTTCGGCATGTTGAAGCATGGTGATGGGTCTTATGGGGATGACAAGAAAATGAACAGGGGCTTGAGGAGAGACATCGTGAAATGCAAGGCAGGTCTCATCCCTATAGATTATCTTGGCTGGGATAGAGCCATCTATTATTTTTGAAAATATAGTCGAATCAGATAGTCCTTTTGCCGCGGCTTCTTTGGCCTTTTCGACTTCCTCTGCTGACATTAGACTGTTGCTCAAAGATATCTAAATGAAATACAGGGAAATTATAATAATTTAAAGAGAAGCCAAGAGAGATAGAGAAAGAAAGAAAAAGAGACATAATTCAGTTTCTAAATTCATTAACTTAAAATCAGAAGTGTATCTTCAGACATGTCCATAAAACTCTTTTCCAAGGCAAGCAGCCAACCCCTCACATTTAATTTTATATTTCAGGTGTGAAGTCCATAATCCTCTACACTTTCTTACAATAGTTAAACTCGAACTATTTTGGGCAGCTCGACATTTTCACAGAGCCAAGGCATTCTCAACAGGTACGTATACAAGATGGGAGAGAATGGAGGTCTTCCAGTCCATGTCCCCCTCCACTTTCCTAGGCACTCTCATGTTTTGCTAACACTTACCTTTTCATTTTTAATAGACAGCTTTATAAAGTCCAATGCAGGCCAAAAGCATCAAGAAAAAAACAAACTATTTTCTAGTCTAAGGAACATAATTTGGCTAATAAACATTCAAATTTTGTTGGTTATTACTGGCTGTTTTTCTTCCCCTAAATATTATGTAGCACTCTGGTTAGTATAGAGCCAAAATGAAGTTATAAAACACAATATTATTGACAATAACTTACCCCATCTGGACTGATTCGGCACACAAACCATCAAGAGGATATTTAATAATAAGAATACTAAACAATCCACCGAACACTTACTAACCTTTGCAGCTTCACTGTTCTGTGTTTTGAATTTTCTTGGGGGCCCAGTCATTTACAGTGTGATTATATACCCATTTTTCTTTTAAAATGTGACTTTTTTTTAGCAAAATCTGTGAGGTTAAGTCAATACGAACAGTTTTTTTTGTCATGCATTTGAATTTTCAATGTGTGTCTATGTCCTTTTTTTCTGTTTCTTATCTTTAGTGATTACTCCGTCTATTGTACCTTTTTTTGACGGGAAATAAATGAATAATCATAATAGTATCCTTCCAAACAGGACTAAAACTACAATACTCTAATCCTTTTACATAATTCCCATTCATCCACTAAACCTGTATTGTCTATAGTCCTAGTCGTACACCGAAAAACCATTGCCAAGACTTAAAATCAAGCAACAAATCTATATTCCAAATACGAAAAAAAATTAACAGAACCTCTAAGAGCTAAGTATTTCTCAGCCTTTATTTGGCAAAAGGCGATGTGTTGCTACTACTATCACTGACACGGTGACTTATTATAATAATAAAAAGAAATGTTCTTCTTAAGCTAGTCTCAATAAGAATTAACGTTTAATCTCATAATTATTGTGTGACAGTAAAATACTGGTTTTCCTACTAGCCCCTCCCATTTCTTTCCCCTCAGAAATCCGACCTGAAATCCTAAAAGTTAAGCTCCAAAGGACTAAAAGAATTCTTCGAAAAAACTTCTATTAATTGAGGAGAGGGTCACTGTCAGGGTTGCAACTGAACTGTAAAAAAATCCATGGCGTTTCTCTGAAAAAGTCTTAACCGGTACTGACTAACATCTCTTATAGCTTTCCCTCTTACGACGCTTTGCTAAGCTCACATTTTTCACGCTTATACCACCAATACCAAGGCAAAAATACCAGACTGACATTTTCGGATTATTTCAGAGAAGCAAAAAATAATGCATTTAAACTCTTTAAACAAATACATATTTGGAGCATGATTGAACATAAACTGCTAAAGATTTCATGTCCAAGACGCACAAAAGTCACATGTGTCGATAAGGAAAGCCAAGATTTATGAATTTCTCATGTGTTTTTTCAACGTCATAATTATGCTACAAACCAGAAGTTTGAAATTGCGAGAACTTTATGCAAAAAGCAAATATTAACAATACCTTTTTGTCAAGTATTTTCAACTAACGCTTCGTATAGTTTACTAGATGCAAATTTTTATATTTTGATACGCAAGCTTGACTCATCTTTAATGTACAGATCTCTTTAGCCGACTCCTAGTTTAATGCAAAATTACAATAAACATTGCTGCATATTAGTGCCATGCCCGTGCCACATTATAGTCACATCTATCGATAAAGAAACCCAAATATCATGAATGACATGGCAATTTTCTTGATTTTAGCGTCACACTTGTATTTAAAAAGCGAAAAATTAGAATTGCAAGAAATTAGTTTAAAGAGTTTGAACCAACAGTAATTTGTGTCCAACTATTCTCTAAATCTCTACTAATACTAAGTCTTCTTAAATTTTGTCAGATTCCTCTTCCAGATAGAAAAACCGCTGTTTTAAGTTTCCATCTTTTCTAGTTTTAAAAATTATGCCTTAAACCTTAACTCTTATTAGTCAGTCAAGAAATTTATGTTTGGAAGTTGAACAATGTTCAACTCGAGAAATTACAAACGACGAACTTAATTGGCGCTGTAGTCGTGCATAATTTTGATTTTTATCGACAAGTGTGACTATAATGTGGCACGGGCATTAGCCTATACCTCATCCGGCTATTTAAAATAGGCCAAAAGTGATAAAGCAGTTTTTAATTTCAAATTTTGGCTGTCTTTAAAAGATCTGGCGTGACTAATATGTACCGAGAAGAAGTGCAAATCGAGTAACAAGAAAGTAAACTGACACATTGGTTTTCTACTATGGTTACTTGTCCTTCAAATTCTTGCTCAGTCATCAATAAATTCAGAAAAAAATCATGAAAAGCCCTGGATCCTCAAAAATCCTGCCAAAGCCCAAATTTCTGAATAACTCCTGCAAAGTAGATACACCAACACCTGCACTGAATTCAGAAAACCAAAACCAAAAAGAGAAAAACGATTATTTAGGGCAAGTTTACCTAACTCAAAACAGAAAAACTACATGGAAAAGGCAGCTACGAGCTTAAAAATAGTAGATAAGTATTATCTATTGATAAGGAACTTTTTTAATCGTTATTAATTTCACCCTAACTACATAACCACCTGATTTTTGTAGAGATAGATGAGCTTTAAATGAAAGAAAGGACAAAAACTTGTCCTCGCAAGAAATAATGGCTGTTTTATGGCAGAAGTTGTAGATTGGAAGACCATAATATTCACGAGGCAAGATTTAGTTGTGGAACCTGATAAAGCTTACATTGTGTCAGAAACACATCGAATGTTCTGGCCTTACGGAACTTGGGTGCTAGCCATGCTTGACGCTCCCGAAATACCCATGCTCTTTACCATTTGAAGGAAATTTTTGCCAATGACAAAACTGCAGTTAAATATCCCTCTTACTCTTGAAGAATAATAAATCTTTCTGAATCTTGAACTTAACTGCGTCCCCGCTTTACCCTTGATCTCACCCAACTGTCACATCTGAAATCATTGTTTTCCCTTCCTCAATTACTTTTTTCTATTAAGATTCTACACTAAATAATGAATGAGCTGCCCTAGCTTTTTTTTCTTAATTTATAGATACTTTGGAATCACAACAAATTCCATAATATATTCTTTTATTCAGGAAATAACGATTGTCAACAAGCAAATTTAAGGCACAAGGTTAAGTATACAAAACCGTGTCAAAAAAAGAGTCGGAAACAACACTCAAAGATGTGAAAAAATAACAAAGATTTATCTATATAATATTCAAAATTTAGATAAGAACATAATACTGTAATTGGTTGCATGGAAGAAACTCCTGAAATTATTTCAATTCTGAATTTTAGTTTAGGATAAGTAAATTGAAGCAAGATAAACGAAGGTAGAATAAGCGAAGCCACAATTGTCTTGCAATGAATTTGTTAAGCTAAACCAGATGATCAATTATATATATATATATTTCATGATCCAATACAGAACCAAGTTTGGAAAAAGAAGGCCGTTTTCATAATGTTTTGTAAATTACTGTCTAATCGTTCATATACAGTCAAAATTGACGGGTTCTCTCTCTATAACAAAACAAAACCCTTTTGTATAGCTGCAATGGTGAAATTTGAAGTATTTGAAAATGAAGCGTACAACCAGAACTCTGGCTAAAGAAAATTTTAATAATGAACAAAGCATCAAAAAGAGGGAGACAACTGCCAAGGGTCTGGCATTAAAAAGGGCCCCGACATGTTACACGTATTTAGTAAAATTCCTAATGACAGTTTTCAAATCATGAAGCTATTGAGGACCCTAACATTTATTTTGCACCATCCATTATAACCCTATTGTATTTCGATTCACCCAGTCGGTTTTTATCAACTTGGGAATATAATACCTCGGATCTGTTGGTGTAAGAATAACACGTACATTAAATTTAGAAGACATACAAAAGGATCCATTAGCACTACAATTAGATTCAACACTGAGATATTCTGTATACAGAGTATTAGCCAAAAATTACACGTATATTAAAGAGGTACATCTTATTCTAATATATCTACTAAAAATAATTAATATCAGAGGAAAACATCATAAGGGTACAAATCCAACATTAAGTCTATTCTATCAATGAAAAAATAAAACTGTGCTCTAATTCCTCAAAATTGGAAAGGTTATTTCATATCAAAGAGACACAAAGCTTGTGATTATAATACATTGCTAAAAAAGGTAAGTTTATATTGATTACTGATTGTAGATATTAGACTATACAAAGTCCTTTTTAGATGGAGTATAACTTATTTAGTGGAGGAGGGAATCAAACGAAAGTTTAGCATTAAAAAATGAACACAAGTGCACACCCAAAAGTGCTTTTCAAATTTTGCCATGGGGTCTTAAACCCCCACACCCTCCTTTTGGCCACAACATTGGTATTGAAAGGAGGAAGGCAGTGGTGCAGTCAAAATATGAAAAACACCTTTAAAGTAAAAAACCAGCATTGTAAGTTGACTCTTTCCCCAAAAAAGGGTTGGGATACCAGCAAAAAAGAGGTTGCACCACTGCTTGTAATACGTAATTCAATAATAAATATTATGCTTAGAGAAGAGGCATGACAAAAACATTTGCTTTCATGATTTGTTTTTTGATCAAGAACTAGACACTAACAGCGTCAAATACGAAAACCACAAGCGGTAAAGGGACATTTTTTCGCATGTCCTAAGATTTTCCCTCATTAATTGAGTCAATTAAACATGTTTATTTTGAAAACTGCACAAGGAACAGGAGGAACTTTATCACGATTGTAAAGTGCACACCTCACATATAATTATTTTGAGTGAAATCTAGTCAGCGGTTCTCCATGCGGAGTTTTCAACCCAGGTCAACGGGATATCCCATTTAAATTTTGTTAAAAAGATTTCCCTAAAGGACATATCTCGTATCCACCCTTAACAAAGAGAAGATCCACCATATGCTTTATCATATTCATTATGATTCATCTACAGTTTGATATTAAAACTTTTACTAATATAATTAAAAACATTTCCTATATTTTTCGATTTCTTATTCATAGCTTAAAGGAAAGTGATAAAATTTATTTCCTTCTTCTAAAGATTGATATTGTTCTTTGAGATATAAGATGCGGCAACAGAGATTAACCATTGTTAATACCATTCCGGAGCGTACAGCTCGTGTTGCAAGCACGGAATGAGCTTAAGCGAATGTCGCAAGCTTGGAAATGAGCTCTGGTAAAATTTTAGGTCAATACTTGGAACCTTTAGATACAACAATGTCAATAAAGAACATATATAAATTTTTTTTTTGTGATTAAGAACTGAACAGAAAAACCGAGATAACTCAAAAGTTATTATAAAATATTCAAATTACTATTTCATCTTTTCTTGAATTATCTCCATTCAAAAAAAGAAAAGAAAAAGGAACGAGACTCTTCAAAAAATTGCTTATATAAACAGTATTCCAATTTAGCGAGCTTTCTTTGGGCACAGTTTCAATAGCTTTTTCAGATTGAAATAAAACTTTCACTGTCACAGAAAGCTTAACCGAAACTCTGAAAAACAAACATAACTTGCACATCAAAACATTTTTATACAAAATTTACTCATAAAAAATGGAAATCGAAATAAAAACTTTATGAAAATGTTCGTGCTAATCGATGATCGAAATTGATAATCAACGTCAAGCCAACAGTAGATACATTTGTAGCCACTCGTGACAGGTCAGTGACATTTTTCTACACGCTGTTGACAGACTGGTCAACATCTAGTAACGGAAAAAAACATAAAAGGAAATTGGGGAAATAGTGGAAAAGGATTAAAATGAGGCTATGCCAATATACAAAATCCAAAGAAAGAACAAGCATTCTGGTCCGGTAATCAGAGCACATCAATACCTGTTTTTAAATAAATAGAACCTACACTCTTCAGAGCTCAAATAAAACACATAGAATACAAAAAATTGTACGAACAACAAATCAATTCAATTCATATTACTGCAAGATACTACGCTATATAAAAAAGTATATTTGGCAATTCATTCCAACTGCCACAAAACTATGATATTTAAACATCCAAAGATTTTTATTCAATGCCATTTAAACAAACATAGCTGTCATTTAGACATATTTTTCAATGTAGAGTATTGGTTGTATGTATACAAACAGTAAACCTGGCAGACTGGTGGATAGCAGAAAAATTATGGCCTACATATAAAATACATATTAATTAATCCCATATGACAAAAGCCATGTTATTTGAATAGCTAAAGGATTCGTTAGTCAATAACGTATTAAAAAAAAATGAATCTTCTATTTTTAATCGCTTTTTTTTTTAGTAATTATTTTCTAATATAAATTACTGATAATGCATAGATTGTAAATTTTCAATATTGAAAGTATATTTTAATAAAGGTTGAAAATCTATTTGACAAATAACTAACTCCAAGATATTTCATTTTTTTTTTATTCTTGGATGGTAATTTTAAATTGATTTAAAACGTTTGGCAACCAGGAGTGTGAACTATTTCAGTTTTTAAACTATAGAATACACAAGAAATGACAGCTAATTAATCTTAAATGCTGGAACATCATGATATTTGAGTATCCAAAAGATTCCTTTCAGTAAAATAATTCTACATTGAATTTTTCCTTATATTAATTTTTATATTGTGTTTATGCATGCTAAATCCTTGCCTAGTTGCTGTCCAAAAAAAACGAAATAGAAAAAAAGTTTAGATGCATTAGGATAAATTGGTCACCAGTAACAACAAACTATTTAAGCAAATTATTATATCCTAGATGCAAGATATAGCAAACAATTCTAATCATTGCATTCAAAACTAGAGAGGCATTAGTGAAAAAAATCTCTGAAGACACATATATATCAGTCTTTTCAGATTGGAAGCATTTTACCAACGTTCAGTGATGCTAACAATGTCAACTAGAAACAGGTTGTACATAAAATACAAATTAAATACAGAGTCGCGAATAATAATGAATTTACCAAAACAACAGGGACATTAAATTTCAACAAACATTATCAATGAAAAGGCAAATAAATATTGCTATAATATACTATCTCCATAACTATGAAGTGAAGCAGATTCTGATTACATTTGAATTTGGCACTTTAGGACGGGTAAAACAACAATTATGATATTAACATGATCATTTCATTGATCAGATAGACCAAACAACAATACAAGCAATAATAACACAATTTCAAGACGTCACTGAGTACAAAAGCCTATTACTACTACTACAAAAAAAACACACACACAGAATGTTCTCTGTTTAAGCCACTTAAAAAGGCTATTATGTCTAATGACGCAAACTAAGATTTAGAATTATGCCCTTTTAATTTGCAAACAAATCATTTTCAGAGACCACTTGGTATTTTTGCTTAAAATATTTAAAGGGAACTGGTATGTCAAGGATTTCTCTGTATGTCAAGAGTTGCATGCTGGGTGCATAAAAATCATGCAAGTAGCCCTATCAGCTGAAAATCTATGCTCAAAAAGATTGACTAAAACAACATTACGGAATTTAACTATGAGACTAATTAGACCATACATATGTGTAGTTTTTTTTTTCTTCTACCATAAATTAATTATTCATAAGGAATAATTACTAAATTAGTTAATCCCATTTTTTTTTTCATTACTCTATCAGCTGCATACAATTATTTCTATGTGCCCAACATGCAACAATGTGATAAAAATGCACCTAGCTTGCAGGAGAAATGTTGCAGCATGTCATAAAAACACATTATAGGATGAAAATGCACCTCTATGACTTAGGACACTTTAATTTTATAGAAAATTTCTCCAGCTCTCAAAAACAGATCAATTCGAGATTCTCAATTTTCTTTTTTGTTAGCATTTTATTGTATATATATACACACTCACAGATATTCCAAAGGCTGAAAAAACAATCTATCTCAATTCAAGAAAGAGCTCTATTCCATTTTTTCGCCTGTGTATTTTTGTCGTGGGTAGAGACCTAACAAGTTTCTAGGAACATATCCTTCTTTATCACCTAGCCTAGACCACCACCAATCTCGTTCTTGTTCATCACCTTTTCTTAAAACCGTTATAGAATATCCATCTTTAAAACTCAGCTCATCAGGTGCTTGAGCATTATAATCATAAACTGCATAAACGGTTCCATCATTCATAATCCCCAACTTTTCTTGAATTGAATAAAGATATTCAGAACAGCTATCAAATCCTTCTTCTTCTTCTTCACATTTTTGCGCAGCAGTTTCAAAATCCGAAAGCGTGGTATAGAAAATACAAGCACCATTTTCAACAAGTAATTTTACCATTTGTAAATTATTACAGGAAGCTGCACAGTGTAATGGTGTCCAACCATCGGAATCAGGGGCATTAACATCACAACCAATTTCAACAAGAATGCTGACAATGTCCATGTGGCCAGCACAAATCGCATTATGTAATGCTGTGATTCCTTCGTCATTGGCTGCTGAAGGGTTAGCAACTTCCAGTGCTGTTCTTCTAACCAAGTCTACTTCCCCTTCAAGGGCTGCATCTAGTAGTAGAGCTAATGGGTCAAAAGATACTCGGCGATCTAATTTGTGTTTCGATCTAAAATTCGTTCGCTTCACGACCATTTCTTGCTCGTCGCTCATGACAAAACAACTGTCTTGGTTCATTTTTTGAGCCTTTTCCATGAGTTCTGGGGACATGCTTCTTGTTTGACGGGGAGGGAGATTGGGCTTGGGAGGCAAGGTAGGTTTCGGAGGAAGCAGTGGCTTTGTGATTTCGTCCATATCATGAGAGTAATCAGTTTGGTCCTTACTAAAATCTTTCAGATCTTTTTTCATTGGAGGTTCAACATGAAACGGTTCAACAGCAACAACAGTTGGGGTTTTCCCAGATGGATAGTCACTGCGGTTATTAATTCCTGAATGATTTTTGAGCAGAGAGAGAGGTGGCTGGCGCTGCAAAGGTGTTACAATATGTGCCTTTTTATTATTTTGAAGCTGAATACTTATCTGTTGATTAAGCAGTCGTTTACGTTGGAGCCTATCCTGAAGCTCAGCTATTCTTTTATCCATATTCTCTAAGTCATTTTTCTTTGCTGCTAGCAATTCATTTTGGCGCAATAGATGTAATTTTTGCTGCTCATTTAGTTTATTTCTCTGGGCAAGTTCATTACGAAGCCTCTCCAATTCAACCAAAGCCGTGGCTGAACGTGAGTTCTGAAATTCTGAAGGTATGTTTCGACTAGACCCTTTTCGAATAAAATCTAACTGTCTAGTTAACTCATCCACTCTTGACACTGCCACAGAGAGTTCTTTCTCTTTTTCATTAAATAATGACCTCATTGATTGAAGATCACTTTCTAAAGACACATGACTAGTCTTTTGTTGTTCAATATGACCTCTTAAGGCTCTTAGCTTCCTTAATTTTGCTTCTTGGGCATCTACTTTCTCTTTTAATAATTTCACATTGTCTTCCTCACTAGCAAGTGTCATTTGTCTCTGTCTCTCATGGTCCTGCACAAATTTTAGTCTTTGTTCTCTGCTTGCCAAAATCTGCTCTTTGTTTAATATAAGCTGTTGCTGTTTCAATGTTAAACTCTCTAAGTCTCCTGTAGACAGTTGATCATATTCTGCATACATATTCAACCCTAAAAAAAAATAAGATACAACCAGATTTTGCAAGAAGAGAACAAAGACTGGATACCATCACCACTTATTGATATTTGCTAGTACTAAAAAAGGTAAACATTATTCACCACAAATACAAATCCTTTTAGCAGTGGTCTTTGATGTGAGTAATGCTTTTGATAGTATGGTCCATCAGTACAGACTAGAAGGAGCCATTGCAGCAAAACTGAAGGACGTTTATTAAGATTTTCTTACAAGAACTATTATTTACAAGAACAAGAAGTGACAGTAAAAGTGGGTAAAGCATATTTGGAAAGAAAGGTACAGAGAAAACGTGGCTTTCCACAAGGTTCTTCATTGGGGCCAGAATACTACAATATAAGTGAATTTGATATACCACTGTATGGTTCTAGGCGTTTACCCCCCCCCCCCCCTGGAAAATACACCCAGTAGAAAATAAAGCTTTCCAAATTCGAGAATTTTATGTGAGTTTTATTTTTTAAATTCCGTAGGGGGAAGGAATTTTGGTACTTGTGTATAATGGGCCACTCACTCAAGTTTACGCTGTGTAAAACTCGAGAACAAACCGGTTTCTCCGTTAGTTTTTTTCAGCTTAGCGCAAGACAAAAGACAAGTGACGCAATATAAGGGAAATATATAATTTGGGCTATATATTTGCACATAAGGGGGGGGGGGGTGTATTTGGACAGTTTGGAGTCAGAAAACAATTCTTTCTAGGTATATGGCTAAAAAATTACAGAAGAATAGCGAGGTAACTGGAAAGCTTGTAAAAAAAAGAAAAAAAGAAAACAGTATAAAGTAAATGTAATGTTTCATTTAAGTGTTTTTTTCCAAGTGTTAAGAGTTTTTTTTTCAATAATCGTTTTTCCAAGTATTAAGTACTATTATTAGATTAATGTAGTATTTCATTTAAGTGTTTTCAGATGATCGCTGATCAAAGTTTATGTTGACTTTGCTTTTCACTTATCCTATTCCACTTTATTCATGGCCGTGCATTCATCTTTAGAATATCTTTATATATTTGTATCTCCAACTAATACGCAAAATAATTGTACCGGACGAATTTTGCTATTGAACCCAATACATTTTACCCCCCCCCTCCCAATTTGCAAATATATAGCCCAAATTTATTTCTAAAGTAAATTCTTTTATTGTTTTAAAAAAGAGTTATGAGAAAGAGTCTAACTTTAGCGTAAAGAGCGAGGCAGGCGTTGAGGAGGGGACAGCGCCTTTCATATACGGAATAATTTCTGTTCGTTTCAATTCTTAATGTCGCTCCTTACTTTCAGTTAAAAAAACTTGTTTTTTTATTATTTAATTCTTACAGCATTGAAAATGAAAATAAAATTACAGTGAAATAAATTCTTGAACTGATGGATCTTTCAGCAATTAATATCATTATATATAAAATATTCAATTTGATTTTGTTTATACTTTCCAAGAATGTTCAAGGAACATAAAGTTTTCAGTAATATAGTTTTCTTTCATTGTAATTTTTGGACGTTTTGAGATTGAATTTTAACAGGTATTTGTATCTGCTGATCTTAAGTTTATAATGATCTTTACTTTTCCTTGAAAAACTTCTTTTTCGGATTTTTTTTTAATTAATTTTTGTTCGTTTTAATTGCAAAAAGTACTTATTTCAAAATCAGTTGTTTTTTTTGAAGTCAAATATTCATCAAAGTATAAAAAAATATCAAAGTAAAAAAAATGGGTTTCTGATGTTTGAACTATTTTTAACAAAATGGCTATGCCAAAATTTTTATGGCATGTTTTTTTGGGGGGGAGGGGGAGGGCTAATTGCCCTTCGAGCTCTTTTGACTCTTTTAAATGTGAACTAGAACTTTTCATTTTCAATCAAATTAGCCCTCTCTGAAGTTTATACGAGCTTCCCTTCTATAAGAACCATAGATGCCCCAAGGCATAACCTACAACGCCTGTCTCCGGGCCCCGGGGGGTTGTGTTGACATCGGAGTTTTAATATCTGATGTTTGAACTATTTTAAACAAAATGGTCACCTCGAAATTTTTATCCGATGGGTTTGCAGAAGAAAGAGGCATGGAAGGATGATAGACTAGTTGCTCTCTGACCTATTTTGGCTCTGAGAAAGTGAACTAGAACATTTAATTTCCAATCAAATGAGCCCTCTCTGAAGTTTATATGAGCATTCCTTTCATAAGAATCATATATGGCCCCAGGACATAACTTACAACACCTGCCCCCCGGGCCCTGGGAGGTTGTGTCGACACCAAAGTTTTGGTTATCTGACATTTGAACTATTTTAATAAAATGGTTATCTCAAATTTTTTATCGGATGGGTTTGGGGAAAAAAGGACGTGAGGGGGTGGGGAAGTGGCCCCCGATCTCTTTAGACTCTTAAAAGTTGAACTAAAACTTTCAATTTCCATTCAAATGAGCCCTCTCTGAAGTTTATACGAGCATCCCTTCCATAAGAACCATATATGCCCCAGGGCATAACTTGCAATGCCTGCCCCGGGCCCTGGGGGTTGTGTTGACACAACCCCCAGGGAGGGGCCCTCTCTGAAGTTTATACGAGCATCCCTTCCATAAGAACCATATATGCCCCAGGGCATAACTTGCAATGCCTGCCCCGGGCCCTGGGGGTTGTGTTGACACCGGAGTTGTTGTTATCTAACCTTTGAACTATTTTTAACAAAATGGATATCTCAAAATTTTTATCAGATGGATTTGGGATAAAGGCGTGTGGGGGGATAGTTGCCCTCTGATCTCTTTTGACTCTTAAAGACTGAACAGCTATATATTCCATAACAGCTATATATGCCCCCCAAGGCATAAGTTACAACGCCTACCCCGGGTCCTGAAGGATTGTGTCGACCCGGAGTTGTCACCATGATTTTCGAACCATTTAGAAAAAAATGGCTCTCTCAAAGTTCTTATCAGATGGGTTTGAGGAAAATAGGGCGTGGAGGGGGAGGGGCCAGTTGCCCTCCGATCTCTTTGGCTCTTAAAAATTGAACGACATCTTTCAACTTCCAATCAAATGAGCCCTCTCCGAAGTTTATGCGAGCATCCCTTCCATAAGAACCATACCTGTCCCCCAGAGCATTACTTATAACGCCTGCCCCCAGGACCTGGGGGTTTGTGTCGGCACAGGAGTTTTTCTTATCTGACCTTTTTTAACGAAATGACCTTTTTTTTAAAGAACTATTTTTAACGAAATGGCTATCTCAAAATTTTAATCGGATGGGTTTCGGAAGATAGGGTATATAGGGGGAGGAGGGCTAGTTGCCCTCGGATATCCTTTGACTCTTAAAAAGTGAACTAGAACTTTCAATTTCCGATCAAGTGAGCCCTCTATGAAGTTTATACGAGCATCCTTTTCAAAAGAGCGATACATGCCCTCAGGGCATAGTCTAGAATGCCTGCTCCTGTGCCCTGGGTGGTTGCATCAACACTAGAGTTTTTTTTTACACGACCTTTGAACTATTTTTAACAAAATGGCCATCTCAAAATTTTCAACGTAAGGGTTTTGAAAAAAAGGTGGGGGGGGGAGGGCTAGTTGCCCTCGGATCTCTTTCGACTCTAAAAAAGTGAACTCGAACTGTGAACTTCCAATCAAATGAGCCCTGTCTGAAGTTCATACGAGCATCACTTTCATAAGAACCACATATGCTCCAGGGCATAGTTTACAACACCTTCCCCGGGGGCCCTGGGGGTTTGTGTCGAAATCTGAGATTTTTTTTTATCTGACTTTGAACTAATTTTAACAAAATGGCTATCTCAAAATTTTTATCGGATGCATTTGTGGAAAAACCTGCTGGAGGGGGGGGGGGCGAGTTGCCTTCCAATCTCTTTTGACTGTCAAAAACTATACTAGAACTTTAAATTTCCAATCAAACGAGCCCTCTCAGAAGTTTTTACGAACATCCCTTCCATAAGAACCATATATTCTTCCAGGGCATAACTTACAACGCCTGCCCTCGGGCCTTAGGGGGTTGTCTCGAGCCCAGAGTTTTCATTGTATGGTGTTTGAGCAGTTTAAAAAAAAAATGGGTATCTCAAAGTTCTTATCGAATGGGTTTGAGATTAAATGGTAAGGAGGGGGGGGGGGCTAGTTGCCCTCCAATCTCTTTTGACTCTTAAAAAGTGAAATAGATCTTTTACTTTCCAGTCAAATGAGCCCTCTTTGAAGTTTATACGAGTACCCTTCCATAAGAACTATATATGCCCCCAGAGCATAACTTACAACGCCTTCCCCCGGGCCTTGGGGGGTTGTGTCGACACTTCAATTTTTGTAATATGATCTTTGAACTATTTTTAAAAAAATGACTGTCTCAAAATTTTTATCGGATGCATTTGAGAAAAAATGGGCAGGGGGGGGGGGAGGTAGCTGCCCTCGGATCACTTTTGAATCTTAAAAAGGGCACTGGAACTCTCGACGAACAACCGAATGAGCCCCCTCCGAACTTTATACGACGATCCCTTCCATATGAAGTGCCTCTGGGAAAAAATAATAAATAAATAAATAATAAAACATTGGAGCCGTATGGCCTTTACTATAGGCAACACTATAGCGTTGCCTCTGATAAGAAGTTCACTTTTAAAAGCCCAGCCAAATGGGAAAAGATGTGTAATTAGTTGACTGGAAAACAAACAATATTGCATTAAAGTCGATTGACTTTGAAAATGAAAAATTACAAAAAAATTTTGTATCGTAATGGAGAAAACCAGGAACTTTTTTTGGGAAGGGATAATGGACATTCAGAAAAGGCCTGGCCTATTTACTCCTCCAATGACTAAGAGAGACAAATAAACTTTCATTCAGGATAAGTCCATTCATTAGGCAGTGAAAACAGATACAAAAGTCTGGATATTATAACCACATATACGGCGATCGTCATCAGCTTTCATACTAAAGTATTAAAATTTAAACTAATATATTTATATTGAAAAAAAATAATTACTTCCGGTTCAATCACTAGATTTGTCTGAGAGAATTCAATAGGGTTCATCCAAAGTCTTGGGTTGTAAATTTTCTTCGTTAATGTTGCCTAAATGTAAGTTGAATTTCTAATAAAGGTGGCACAATCTTCTTCGTCCAATTGCAAAAATACGGATAGTTCGACAATAAATTCCGTAAATATTCCATAAACATTTCTTTAGAATAAAAATATTTACAAAGATTCAGAGACCACATGAAAAACTAGTTTTCGGAACAAAATCATCGCAACTTAAGCTTTTACAACGGGTTAATTTATTCGGTTTAGGATTTTTTTTTCTTTTTCTTTCTTTAGTTTTTACAGCGTGTGGAGACGGATGCAAAAACTCCCATTCCTACTTTTACCGTTTGTAATAAGAATAATGTAAGAACAATGTTGGAATAAGAATCGCCAGAGAAGGGTGAATCGCTTATGGCTCGGTTTTAGGATTAAAATCGAAGGCCAGAATATCCAGAATCGGATTTGGAAAAGAAAAATAATTCTAAACGATAATCCAGAAGGGAGGATCCAGACCCCGCCCCCCCAAAAAATGGCTAACTGCAGGTAAAGGCTCAGGAAATTTTCGAAGATGAAATGGGTCTCGTTACATGAGATCACTCTCTAAACAGCTCAATATTGACAATCTTCTCACTGGGAAAATAAATTTCCCGCCAGAATCATCTTAGCTTCATCCTCAGTTATTTGTTATTATTATTTTTTTCTTAATCAATCTTGTCAAATGATTTCTGATGTGCTTTTCATCTCGTCGACGGAGAAGATTTTGCCTTATTAAAAGGATCGGAGTTATAACATGAGTCTTGCATGTAAGCAGTAGAATCGGTCTTACCAAGCTTGTCCTAAATGCATATAATTTCGAAAAATTCTTACAAAATTTACATATTTTTAGCGATTTCATAAAACTTAGCCCCTTTTCCGATATGGAGCTCCAAATAAACCTTTGGCATTTGAACACACCCTGGATTAATTTACTGTTTTAAAGTCGTACAGCAAAATTTTCTTTTATAGCATAATGGTACGACTTTATGATAATATGACGTCATATTTAGAATTGCAGTAATTTCAAATTGTATAAAAATTACAGCAATGCAGATAGATGACGTCATTTTTGGTTATAAATATCATAGTAATGCTAAACTCATGACGTCATTTTGGTTATATAAACAGCTAATTTCTCAACAATAGCAATTAGTAATAAAAGACATTTCTCAGGTGCAAGATCGCTATTAGCTATCACATTAAAAAATGGACTATCAAAACATACAATCTGATGAATCACAAGAAAACAGAGTGCCGTTGTTACCAGAGAAATTCGAACGGTTCGTCCAGGAAAGGCTTACGAGAAAATTGGGTCATGATGAAGAATGCTCGTCTCCTAACAGAAGAGTGGCTGACCTAATCTGTATGTTCGAAGAAGGGCAAAGACAAGAACCAGTAAATCATAGCTCCAAATTTCAAACCGATGTCGTGAAATATCAAGCAAAAAATGGAGTAAACCCAAATTTGAAGGCCAATTTCCAGAAAACAGCTTTACATCAGGCCGTTGAAGATAGCAGTCTAGATATTTGTAAGCTATTAGTTTCAAATGGGGCGATTGTAGATGCAAGAGATTCTGAAAACTGCACACCATTACATCATGCTGCCAGACAAGGCGCATTAGATATTTGCCAGTTACTAGTTTCAAACAGTGCTCCTCTAGATGCGTTAGATTCTGACAATCTTTCACCTATAGATTACGCTAAGAATTCAAATGCAACGGATGTGGCTAATTATCTTGAAGAATGTGTCCTGTGGTGGCACTATGGGTCTCAGTGCCCCAGCCCCAGAAAACAGCCCCAGAAGACAGCTTTACATGAGGCCACCGAAGAAAGCAGTCTAGATATTTGTAAGCTATTAGTTTCAAATGGGGCGATTGTAGATGCAAGAGATTCTGAAAACTGCACACCATTACATCATGCTGCCAGACAAGGCGCATTAGATATTTGCCAGTTACTAGTTTCAAACAGTGCTCCTCTAGATGCGTTAGATTCTGACAATCTTTCACCTATAGATTACGCTAAGAATTCAAATGCAACGGATGTGGCTAATTATCTTGAAGAATGTGTCCTGTGGTGGCACGCTGGGTCTCAGTGAATAATGTATGTGCTTAGATAGTATGAAAAAGGGATATATTGAAATTAAGTGTTCTTTTGGTTCATAGTGACATCATTTTGTTTTGCCTTTATCAACTCTGATTTTGAAATGAAGGGTGAATTTCTGTTTAACTTTTCTATTGATACTTTGTTCAAAATTATTTTCTCGTCTGAATAAACAATATATTCATCATTTGTTGCTCAAATATACTAGGGTGTAGGTCTATTTGAAAGAAACTGCCTCATTTTTAATGTTGATAATGCTGTTATCTACTTTTTTACTATAGTAATAGCTAATGAATACAGTCGTAAGAGTTGGTGCTGAAACACCTGCAATATATACACCAGTTTCGGGACTCATAATCACTAGGTTGGCGGTAAAACTGATAAGAAAGCTTTATCTATTAAAAGAGCATAAAAAAGTCATCAAATTGTATGTTCACCTTATTCCTAGGTCAGTAATTTAAACTTGTCCATGTTTACATATATCTCTTTTTGTTCTAGCATGTCTCCTTCTGGACAACTGCTTTGGTAAAGATCTAGAATTGGGGCTATTGAGAAGGAAACACATTAAGAACACAATTTTTACTTCATAATATGCCGACCAGCCTAATTGTAGTCAATACATTTTCACTGCAGCTCCACTATCCTTTACCCCCCCCCTCCTAATTTGGAAATATATAACCCAAATTGTATGTTTCCCGTTCATTCTTATTTCTTCTGGTTCTTGTTTCATCACAGTTGATCCAATTTACAGGTACGTTGGTTGAAAAAAAGGGAGATACATGCCAGAATGCATGGAAAATAGATAACTTGAGCAGGCGGGTGTGTTCACCTTATCCCTGTGTCAGTTACCGTATGGAATCTCATATAGGCTAGGCTAGGATAAATTGACAGAACAGGGAAGAAAATGGTAGTAAACTTTTGTTATTATAGTGTTTAGATCAGAAAAGGAATTTTGCAACAAAATTAACCTAGGCGCCAGGTTATCTCAAAATCTTTTGAACTACCCCTGCTTAGCAGACTCTCCATAGACAATTGTTTAGCCTATGTAAGTCATATATCACCTTCTATCAAAGGTATTAAGACCTTTTAATTTTGGAAACATTATTTCATAGACTATCACTTTTTAGTGTAAAATACGTCGGCTAGTATTCAATGTATTCAATAGAGCGCTCAAAAGTGATGCTGGCTTTTAATGTTGCAGATGAGTTAAGATTATTTAAGATTGATATGTAAGTGAAGTCATTGTGCCCAGACTGGTACTTATCTCTTATAGCCACCACACCCAAGAAGTGAAGTTAGTTTAATCCTAATGAAACAATTCTTACTTCATAATATGCAGAGTAATTGTGGCTAACACAAGTTGCATGCAGACTCGCTTGACGTTACCCCCCCCCCGTACGTGCAAATATAAAGCCCAAATTATATATCTTAAATGCATTTTCCCACCTGTAACTTGTATTTCCAGTTTTTGTTTCGTGACAGTTGATTCAATTCACAGTCAAAGGTACAGGAGTTGAAACGCATTGCGAGAATAGCTGAAAAATATATAATTTGGGCTATATATTTGCATATTAGGGGGGTTAGGCGTAAGGTATAGTGGGTTTGCATGCAAAATGTGCTAGCAACAATTATTCTGTATATTATGAAGTGAGGATTGTTTCATTAGGATTAACCTAACTTCACATCTTGGGTGTGGTGGCTATAAGAGATAAGTACCCCAGCCTTATTTGATTTTTGCTTCAGTGAAAAGGGTCGATGTAAACGAGCACTTTTGCGGGTATAGCTATTGCTCCCAGGCCGACAAGTAAGGAACGAAGAATTGATTATACTACTGCAGTGAAATTGTACTTCTTCAGGAAAGGACATCTGTTTCAAAGTCAACGGTCAAAGGGGAGAGACTGTAATGCAATAAGGAGACCTACGGGAGGAATTCTGAAAATAACTTTAAAATCCTAAAAACCACCTCACTTTACTCCCTAAAAAAAGAAAAAAAACAATAAAAAAAACTTGATGACTCGATTTAAAGA
Source organism: Artemia sp. Qi Xiang Cuo (assembly GCF_049724085.1). Taxonomy (NCBI): domain Eukaryota; kingdom Metazoa; phylum Arthropoda; class Branchiopoda; order Anostraca; family Artemiidae; genus Artemia; species Artemia sp. Qi Xiang Cuo. The sequence continues at coordinate 35,309,070 of NC_142797.1, forward strand.
CTAGTCTAATTCAAATTGGCACACTACCACTTGCTACCTTAAATTGCCGCTTGGAGCAACCTATGGATTTTCCCTTGTGAAGCTCCAAATTGGGTAAATTTGGGACAGTTTGCATTACTAAACCAACAAATAAGGTGAACATACCACTTGATGCCTTTTTATGCTCTTTCCAAATATAATCGTTGCTTTACTCAGAAATTCAATTTTAAGTTAAATTAGTAATAATAGTTGAATTTAGATTCTTCAATTTTATCCTTTATAAAAAAAGTGTTCAATTATAATAAAAAGAAATGACAATATTAAGAGGTCTAACTTTCATTTTGTTTTAATTGTAAATGGAAATGTAGCAGGTTGAAGAAATTGTTTTTGTGTAGGCCTGTTTAATCTGGTAAATAAAAAGCAAATGTCACCACAAGAAGTGAAGAAAGGGATGGTAGTATTTCTTTGGTGTCACTTAATTTGTTTTGTAGTGTTGTTTTGATACATTTTATTGTCCCATTGAAGGCCTTTTACTTCTTGCCGTTGTAACAGCAGAATCTTGAGTCTTATATAAGCAAGGCTATATCCAGGGCAGCGAGGAGGTGCTTGAAGCTTCAAAAATTAATGCTTGAAAATGGGGGGAGGTGCTTGAAGATTTTCAAGATTTTCAAGACTTCAAGATTTTCGACCATGCTGAACCAAATGGCTATCTCAAAATTTTGATTGGGTGACTTTGGAAAAAAATGAGCGAGGGAGGGGGCCTAGTTGACCTCCATTTTTTTTGGTCACTTAAAAAGGGCACTAGAACTTTTAATTTCCGTTCCAATGAGCCCTCCCACGATATTCTAGGACAACTGGGTCGATACGATCACCCCTGGAAAAAAAAATAAAAAAAAATAAACACGCATCCGTGATCTTTCTTCTGGCAAAAAATACAAAATTACACATTTTTGAGATAGGAGCTTAAAACTTGTACAGTAGGGTTCTTTGATACGCTGAATCTGACGGCGTAATTTTCATTAAGGTTCTATGACTTTTAGGGGGTCCCTCCCCCTTTTTTCGAAAATCAGGCAAATTTTCTCAGGCGGGTAACTTTTGATGCGTAAGACTAAACTTGATGAAACTTATATATTTGAAATCAGCATTAAAATCTGATTCTTTTGATGTATCTTTTGGTATCAAAATTCCGTTTTTTAGAGTTTTGGTCACTATTGAGCTGGGTTGCTCCTTACTTACTTACCACAAACTGTCTGATGATTCCTCAATCCTATCTTTTTTGCTATGGACGTCAACTAGGTTCAGCTCTATTCTTTCTCTTGGTCTTTGATGCTTCATTCAGAAGCTTGTTCTTTTGCCTTGCTCTCCACATAGTCTTGGTATTTTTGATCAGGCCTATCCAAAGTCGACAAATCTTTGGGAATTGAAACCTTTCGGGTTTGTATCCGTATGTGTTCAATTCGTCAATCACACACAGCTTCACATTCAGGCCCAACAGAAGAAGTCTTGCTGAGAGCCAAAAACTCCTCTCTGCCTCAGCACTGCCGTGCATGTTAACACAGCTTTTACAAGGTTCGTCAAAAGCGTATGCTTTTGCCCATCAAAAGCATCTGTCATAGAGAAGATTTTATTCCAATAATGGTTGAAGCGCAATGGCGTTGGTTCTACTGAGGTCTCGGCTTGCAGCAATATCCACTCACTTCCAACATCATCAAAACTTACTCCTACTGGGATCTCTCAAGCAGGCACAACTATATCTGATAAACTTCAAGCTCTTTTCCTTTCCTTGAGATCCAGGCACCTAAGCGCTTCAAGATGGCTATTAGAAGAGACGGGGCACTTCTTGATCAAGTGTTTGGCAGCTGCCTTGAAATGCATTCACTGCCTTCAATGGATCCCTTGTCTTTCTTTCAAGATGAGTTCCTGAGCACATAACGCAAGCTCAACCTGCTCATCTACAATAGTATATGTTGTTGAAGTTCTCAAGCAAACTGGTAGAAATTTCATCTGCAGACATGATAATGTTGGGTTCCAGAAGTCTTGCCAAAACAGTGAGAAGCAGTTTTTTTTTTTCAGCTTTGCATGAAGAGCATGCACAAGGGGTTCTTTATTCTGAAATGTGAATTTTGTAGAAACTCAGACGAGTAATACACGAATTCGAGCTCTGCAAGTATACCTTTACCTTTTAGGTAGCTTACAATCTTGAGATACTTTGCTGAAGACACAACATTCTTCAAATGTTTCTTCAATGGCATGTAATACAAAAAATACTCCAAGGGTGCCAGCCACAGATCAATCACTTGGTGAACAGCAGGACCCAGCGTCAGCCACCTTGTTAGGATGTGCTAAATGAAACTATTGTATGGGATGCTTTTCTTTTTCTGGCATTCTCGAAAATCCTTGCATTGTGCAGGCCAGCCAAGGAAAAAATGCATCAAGATGACAATAAAGTTGGATGACTCCTCGCCAAATTCCTTGAGCCCTTTCAAGAATGCATTGTGCACAACATGGATGTTCCACCTTCCAATGTTCACAAGCTCTTTCAAAAAGGTCTTTTCTTTTTCAATTCATTCATTTCTGACCATATCATTTTATTGACATAAGGCCCGTTGCTACCTATCAGTATTTGTCTTTCAAGAGGTAAATTCTTGCTCCCAATGCATGACATCAGCTTTTTGAGAATATCCTTACCAGTTGCTATCCTTTAATGGTGCCACAATGTGACCCATCTATCCCACCCATCATATAGGCCGGTTTTGCACTGTTATTATATAGGCCAGTTTTGCACTGTTATTAGCTACCTATGCTTACAAAACTTAATAGACACTTTTGCCACAGACAGTCCACACTATTTTGTTGCTTCTTTCTGAACTACAAGAGTGTAACCAAGAGACCAGTACTACCAGATTTGTGGAGAAGCCACATTATCTAAAGAGGGTCTTTCAAATATATCAAGATCAGTTTCAAATATACTATGCTCGTAAATAGGGAATTTTAGGGACTTTTGGGGGAGTTTAGGGATTTTCTGCACAATACAGGACTTCTAAGGGACTTCATTCAAAAAAAGGACTTCAGGAACTTTTAGGGACTAATTCCAAGCCCTACAAATGTATTCTAATTCATAGAGGAATTGAATTTATATAAGAAAAAAGGTGACTGACATCACATTTACATGCATACAATGACCAATAATTAACATCATTTTTCCCCAGGGGTGGTTGTATTGTGTTTTGTATCTATAACACATGCAAAATTACAAAATATGGCAAATGACTCCAAACAGCAAAAGATAAAGGCATGGTACAAGATAGGAAAAATTACATTGAATTGCAAACGAAAATATGGCACAACAAATTTGGTGGATAGAAGACTAAACAAAATTACAATGGATGAAGGAATGTGCTGGTTTAGCATGTGTGAGTCTGTGAAGGATAAAAAAGATAGTGGAATAAATTCTTTGTATATATGACATGTGCAAAATTACACAATATAACAATTGACTCTGAACAGCTAAGGACAAAGGCATGGAACAAGAAACAGCAAAAATAACATTGAATTGCAGACGAAAATGTGACCTAAAACTGAAGAACAGGTATGGAAAAGTTCCAAAGCTGCCAGTAGCAGAATTCGACAGAATCCCAAAAGCTGCCAATACTTTTGCAGCACAACAGGTGTTTTGACAACTTTTCTTTGAGCAAAAAATATTTTCAGATGTAAAAATGGTATTTTCAGACAAAACTTGCCAACAAATTTCACTAAGCCATGAAAAACTGCCAAGTAGCATTGCTACTATGCTACCCCACTTTTTGCACAGCAGCTAAAGAATAACAAATAATTATACTATTATGTAATTTAGATACTTCAGAAATTATAATGGAATAAGAAGTGTGTTACTTTAGCACCTATAGAGGATAAACAAAAAGGAGGAATTGAATTCAAGCCAGAATTCCCAATACCTAATTTAACTATTTCAAAGGGTATAAGCATTGGAGCATTCCTGGTTATTAATGCATTACATAATGATACAATCATAGCAAAAATAAAATGACTGGGGAAAAGCCAGGAAGGAAGTGTTTTTGATACATATGATGTCATGTTAAATTACAGATATTTTTAATGAATCTGAACAGCTAAAGCAAAAGGCATGGAAAAATGTCTGAGGTAATGATCTACAAAAATGAAGCACAACAAGATCTGCAGCTAGAGAACAAGTGATGACAAGCATCACAATGAATCTCAAATGAAATAAGGGAAAAAGTAATCTGTGTTTAAAAGATCTGCAACAGGGGTGATGACATCAAATTGTAAATGAAATTTGCAGTTAGAAGAGAAGCAACAATGAGAATCACAAAAAGTCCCAAGAGCAAACAAATTCTATAAAAATGTAGGATTCTTTGATGCATTAACAGGAAGGAGGAATTGAATTCATGCGAGAATTTCTAATTTGAATTGAAATTGCTGATCTGACCCCTCATGACTTAAAACTAAAAAATAACATCATGATTAGGCTATTGTGTAATTAGAGAATCAAATATGCACAAGTCTGCTGCATGCCAAGTGCCAGGGCTCAGGCAATGCTGTACTAAATTTTCTTGCACGATTCCTATCTAAGGTCGTGAAAATAGAATGTATTGTAACCTCAGCTGTGAATTTCTTTGTGCATGATGCAACCGTATCAGCAAAGAAACTTCTTTATTGTGTACTCAATATGCAAGGCCAAGTTATCAGTCACGTCAAAGATGACAAAAATATTATGGACACGTATAAGCTCCTTGTATCAGCCACCAAAGAGAAGAAAAATATACCACACTTTGTTATTTTTGGTCCCTGTGAAACTCTAATAATCAGTGATGCTGTTTCTGCTACACTAGCTTCAAAAGTAAACGAGATTTCCCAAAAAACTGATGAATTTATTGAAGTCATGACCCATGCACTCTTAAATGTGAACTCTTCAAATACTGAAAAAGTTAACAATGCATCAGCCTCTGCTACCTAAAATTCGCAAAGTGTAAAGCCTTTATATGCTGTAGTACTAAAAAATTGTCCTCAAGATATCAGAGATCCTCATGACCATAAACAGTTTATTGAGAGCATATGCAAAGAGGCTTCAAATGACATTGCAGATCTTAACTGATTGAATAATGACTAGGAAATTGTTGTTTGCTCCGAATCAGCAGCTAACAAAATAGTTGAGTGTGAAACCTGCTCAGCCATCTATAAATGCTTTTATGAAAGAACTCAGTCTTTGCTGCTTAAGATAAGCCAGTGTGGTGCTTCTTGCACCTTTAAAGTGCAGTTTGCGACTTGTAGTGACCTTGACTTTTTCCTAAAAGAATCAGTGTGCATTGGTTATAAATATCTACCTGCTCAGGAGTTTCTCTTCCTTCCCTGTTGATGCTTTAAATGTCACGAGGTAAGTCACATAGTAATGAATTGCCAATCAGGTGCTGTCTGTGGTCGATATGACTCTACCAATCATGTATCTAATTGTTCAGACATGTGCACAGCTAGTATGTACTATGTGTTATGTAGGACTGGTGGCCACACCTGTTACAGTGTGAAATGTCCAAATAACCATCCAGCCAAGATTCAGCTTAATCCACGTGGTTGAAGTGCCAACAGTTAGTCATAATGTCAATATGAGGTGCTTATCTCTAAACATTAACGGTGGGCTTGTCCAAAATTCTTCAGTTCTTGATTAGCTTGTGTCAAAACATGATGTGATTTGCTTAAAAGAGCATCTTTTAAGTCAGTTCAGCGTTAGTCTTTTGGATACTAGAGACAAATTCACTTGCTATGCATCTCCTGCAAAGAAAATAGAGCGGGTGGTAGACTATTGAGCAGTCTTGTGACTTACATGAATTCCATTTTAATTTTGCTGCTTGTAGAATTCTGTGATTACTTTCTTGCTGTTAAAGTTGATAATATATTTATCTATAATGTTTATTTGCCAACTGATTACCATAATGATACATTTGACTGCCTTTTTGCTCTTGCCTATAAAAAGTTATGTAGAAGCATTTCAAGCATTACTTCTAGTAATTCTGCATGTCTAATTGTTGGAGATTTTAACTGTAATATCTGATCAACTGCCTGTATCATTTTCTTTCTCACCAAATCAAACTTTTAAGATATCCCATTAGTCACTCAAAAACACTGAATCCATTGTATAGATGTAATTTGGCATTAATTAACCCAGACCTGTTTTGGAATAGTGTTTCTAAAATCCTTTTTAAGACTAAGGTACCAATTGTCCTGCTAATCAAGCACTCACAGCTGCCCACTGAGGAAAAACGCATTTTCCTTGAAATTTACTGGGCAGAGATATGTCATACCTTACAATATGCAGAATCTTGTGCTGTCCTATTGAAGTGTTGCCATCCAGGAACAGTTCCCAAGTGGCATGAAGATCAAAGCCTTTCCCAACCTTGTGATTCAGCGAAGTTTTGGCTACATCTATGGATTAAATGCAACCAACCACAATTTGGTCCTGTTAATTCCATCTGCATTGCAACAAAGAAAAAGTTTGCCAAGGAACTTCAAAACCACTGCAAGAAAATCACAGAACTGTCATCACAAAAAATCAAAGATACTTTTTCTTTGTTGCAATGTGGAAGCTTGACTAATTTTTGTATGCATTCTCTGATTTTACAGTATCTGTAATGGCTGTGGCTGATGCTATTATGCACCTTCAAGGACACCCTAGATGGTCAATCGTTTTGATCAAAAGCTTCTGTCAATCAATTGATTAAAGCATGATTGACCATCTGGGAACCTGTTTGACGCTTGAGTCAAGAATTGACGGTGATTGATAGAAAGTTTGAACGACTCAATTGATTCCTAGATGGTCAATCATGCTTTAATCAATTGATTGACGGAAGCTTTTGATAAAAATGATTGACCATCTAGGGTGTCAAAGATGTCTCAAGGCATAGATGGAATTCACACCCTGAATATTAAAATGGTGGTCCTGTGATATTAGAACATCTCATGTTACTGCAGCAGATGATTTTTACACAAGGCATGGTCCCATCAACATTCTGCATGGAAGATCTTTCTCCTATTCCAAAAAAGTGAAAACCTCCAATCAATGCACATCCTTCAGACCCATAACTGTATCGACCAGTCTATGCAAGCCTTATGAACTACTGTTTATAAAAGAGCTTGAAGAAAAATGTTACATACCTCCACATCGATTTGTCTTTCAACATGGCATTTGATGTGCAGACGCCCTTGCAGTTGTTACTAATGCTCTGCTTGATGCTCCTTGTACAGGTAGTGTACTTGCCTTGGCGAGTCATGATGTTTGCCATGGCTTAGACTCCCTGATCCACCCTCTTATGCTTTTAAGGGCTGTTAAAAGATGAGTAAATTTGGCTATAATTAGATCTCAAAGGGATGTGTATGCTAAGCTACAAGTCCACTGCTATATAGTAGATATGATTGCAAAATATCTACTAAGATATTCAATTTGGACATACAATTCAAAACTCCTCAACAGTCTTCACATAGCAGATCCTACTATAGCTGTTGTTAAGCTTATGGAGAAGCATAACCACAAGATTTCAAGACATGCTTGAAGCCAACTTCTTGAACTATAGTTACCTTGTCATAATTGTATATTGATATTTTGCTTCTTTTTTTTCTCTCTCTCTTTGCAGTGCTCTGACATTTTCTTTTTGTGCAAAGATGGGTTTTCAATAAATAATAATAATAATGCCTAGTCTCCCAGTATTATACATATATATGAATTTATATTAACTTTGTAACCTAAACATTCCCTGAAAGATTTGCATTAATACCCTTACTTTCAGTAATAGCAATAGTAGTAGTAGCTTTAGTAGTAGTATGCACATAAAACATTTTATTTTTTTCAACACTTGCCTCAACAAACTGATAGATACAATTTTGTTCTGTAAATGGTTCCTTGGCTATTGCTTAGAGATTCTTTTGACAACCTATATGCACATAGTGTAATTTTATTTGGTTCAACATTGTCTCAGCATTCCTTGAAATTTTCATCCTAAAACCCCTTGTTTTGGTAGCTATATTAGTGGTAACAGTAGTAATAATAGTAGCAATACCAGTTGTAACAGTAGTAGTAACATGCAAATATTTGCCTTTTGGTTGGCCCTACAATAAGCCCAGTAAATTTCAACTTCATACTCCAGGCCATTCCAAAGGTATTATTGATATGCCCTTTTAACAACCTCCATACACACCATGTGTAAAATTCTGTTCAACTTCCCCCCTCAATATTTCAAGAAATTTTCCCCTTTATACCCCTTGGCTTTGCAGCATTAGTGACAGTGATAGAAGTAGGAGTATTACCACTACTAGTAGTAGTAGTATGTTGCCTTCAAAAAACCCCCTTATCCAGCCCTGGAATTTTCAACTAAATACTATAAGCTATGATATTGCCAATAGGCTCTTTTGATAACCTGTATGCCCATAGTTTGTTTTAATTTAGATTGATTTCCCCTCAACATTTCCTAAATTTTGTATCTCATTACTCTAAGCCTTAGTATTAGTTTCAATAAAAGCAGTACTTCAAGTAGCTGTAGTAGTGGCAGTAATATTAGTAGTAACATACACATACTGCCTTTTGGTTAATTGATTTTTCCCCAAAGCATTACCAGAAAGTTCCAACTTAATACCTTAAGCTATTCTTGAAAAACATGCTTTTCACAACCTTAATGCATATAGTGTGTTCTGATTTAGTTCTCCTTTCCCCTCAATATTTTCTTCAATATTCACCTTCATACCCTTATCAGTGTAGCAGTAGCACTAGTAACAGTAGTAGTATGTACATAGTGCCTCTTGATCAGTTGAACATATTCCTCATCATGCCCTGGAAGTTTCAGCTTGATATGGTAAACAGGTTCTGAGGTATTACTGATACACCCTTTTGACAATCTCTATGAACATAGTATGTTTTGACTTGATTCAACTTTCCCCTCAACAATTCATCAAATATTCACCTCAATATCCTCAGCCTTAGCAAAAGTTGTTTCAGAAGCAGTATTTGTGGTAGCAGAAGTAGGAGTAGTAGTAGTAGCAGTAGAAGTAGTAGCAATCAAATAACACCTTTTAAAACAATTGACCACCCACCTCATCATTCCCCAGAAGTTTAAACATAATACCCTTAATCATTCCTGAGTTAAGCCCTTTTGACAACATGTATACACATAACATTACCTTAAATTACCTTAAATCACAAGTCCAGCAAGATAAGGTGGTGATGAGCATCGTGTGGAACATTTTGCTGGTGGTGTGACATGACTAAGGTTTGGCATCCCAGGTTAGCCTACACTCTGGATTGGCCCAGTCCTGGTCAACTCATTTCTTGAATGCAGCTATGGTTTGGGACTGGATAGTGGCTTAAAAGAGGCAGTTCCAGTAAGAGATGGTGCATACAGAGAAGAATTGCCAGCGCTCACATCAGTGGCAATGGGGGACTTGCAGCTTCTTTGTGTGACCTCTTGTTGTACTTGCAAGGGATGAGGAGAAAACTTGACTTGCTTACTAGCAGTTTGCAAGTAGCAACTGCATCTCCTCTCTTTCTTTGATAGACTAGGGTGGGGAATTTTTTGGATACACTGTGTTCCTCATACAGGTTGTCTTGCAAAGCTGGTATGAGCTTTGTTGCTTGCCTTTGGACTAGACCCCGGCGCCACGCCGGCGGATCGACCGAACGCCACTGACGAGAGGCCCGGTCGACGGCCACTGAAGTGTTGCTACGCCGCCGGCAGAGGTGGCGGCATTTGGCTGACTTTAAATCAATTTTGCGGCAATTCTTTATTGCGTCAACCGGAAAGTCGGAGCTTTTCTTTCTTCTGTGGTTTAGTATTTGGATTTTCCTGATTAGAAATCAAGCAGGGCTTGCACTATCCCCGAATTTTCGGGTATTTCCCCGAAAATCTATGCGTCATTCCGAAAAAAAATTTGGTTCCCCGAATCCCCGAAAATCACGCATTCACGGTGCCATTCCTAGCAATTTATCACCAGTGACTTTCCCTGCCAAATATTACTTTGCATACCATAATTCTTCACTACTCTCTTGTTCATTAATTTTTGTCTCTTTTGTTACTTTGCATAAAAACCAGACAGATGCAATATGCAATTGCAAATATTGCAATATACACAGTTCTTCAAATGTTGACAAAAAAAGTATCGTCTTTATGAAATGAGTTTAAATCATTTTAAATGCAGTTTCCCAATTGCTATTTCTTACATCATTCGTAGTCAAGAATTTTATTTTCAAGTTGAATAGAATTATAAACACATTCACTACTATACAGCTTCAGCCTTCAGTTGGATTTTGAAATTGATAAGCCAACAGATTGTTTCTACAGATGAATTGTAAGTTTGCACAATTGTTTTTCCTTTTTCTGTTTTTAGATAACATTTTCTTAATTTTTAACACTCAATTGTTGAACGCCTGATAGATTAAATAAACTAAAATCTTTTTTCTGAAAATTTTTTACCCCCCCCCCCCCCAAAAAAACAACCTTCTATTAAGACAAAATTTAGCTGTAGACTAAGCTATGTACAAGGTTGGGGAATTAAAGATTGAAACGGAAGTTAACCCAAAAATATGATTCATAAAACAATTGTAAATTATTGCCTATAGGAAAGGGGATAGGGGCTGTCATTTTAAATGATAATACCTCATTTTTCTTTTATTGAAAGCAGGGATGCCAGAAAGATGATTATTTTTTTCATTTAAAGCAGAGACGGAAGAAAATGATATCAAATTCCCTGGGAAACCATTGAAATATTTTGATAGACCCAGGGCCTCCCATTGGGAATTGTTCGTTGTCATCGGTATTTTACAATTTCTCTTAGGCTTCTGGCCTAATTTAGCTTTTGTGTGTAGTCCCTTTTAATTAGATTCTTTGGATCTCATTGAATGCCATGGCGAATCTATGACTCAGTTTTTATATTAGTTGTTGCGATTCTTAATAATTTTGCTATTTTTGTTGTCGTCATCGTACACCTTTACTAATTGACTACATTTTTTTTTCTAGGAACACTAAGATGTGTAACGTTATTTCGGATATTCGTTTGTATCATACACTAGCCTTGTTTATTATTACGTAGATTATATTTTCTAATGTAAAGCTGAGACGGTATCCTATCAAGGTGGTATCCAGAGGGGGGGGGGTAGGTATTAAATTTAAATGAAAAAATCTCGATTTTTTTTTTATTAAGAGCAGGGATCCCAAAAAGTTAATTTTTTTTTAATTTAAAGCAGAGACGGCATCCTATCAAGGTGGTATCCAGAGGGGGGGGGGGATAGTGAGCTATCATATTTAAATGATAATACCTCAATTTTTTTTAGGGGTGCCAATAAGTTAATTAGTCCAAAGGGAAAGGGACACATGCGTCCAACCCGTTTTTTTTTTCTTACCAGGCAGATTCACACTAAAACGAATTGGTGTGATGAAAGCGATATCAACATCCCCACCTAGCGTTGCGCTTGAGTGACAATGGCGCCCTTGGTCCAGTACCACAGTTATAATAAAAAGCCAGGTCATAATAAAAGCTTTCAATTTGGGAGGTTCAAGGAGGAGTCTTTGACAGTCTTATGACCTCAGGGTACTAGATGTTGCAACGTTCTTATGTATCTAAAGTGGTTTAAAAAATTCGATCACCCCACAAATGATGACCAAAAATATGCACAAATACAACAAATGTAACATTTGGAATATTATAACACTTTTTTCAAAGCTTTGAAGGAAAGCAAAAAAGGCTAAATACCCCTAACTACTCTTGAAAGCTATTTTAAAAAGAATCTCTTTGGAGATTTCCATGGATATGACAATAGCAGAATTTTTGAGCCTGGGTGGGAATCAAAGAGGATTCTTTGAGTATTTTGACCACAGGTGACTTATTGTTTCGACTTTCTTAAATTTGGTAATTTTCGTGAGCATTTGGAAATCAAAGCTTAAACTCAATAACTGACACTAAGTCTCGTAAGATTTCGCTTGGATTAAAAGTGACGAACTAGGAAGAAAATCTCAATATCTTCCTGGAGCTACTTCAGTCTGCATATTATTTCATTTAATTAAATTAAAAACGGATGAGCTTTTAATTTTTTACCTAAGAAAATAGCTGGCACTTCATTTTTCTTCAAACCGAATAAACCATTAAGTGTTTTTTGTTTCATTGTAATTGAAGTGTTCTCATGTGAAGTTTTCATCATGTATTTTTATTGTGATTAATTTACTCCTTTTAGATGCAGTTTATAATTTAGCTGATATTAGGTATTTATGAGTTTATAATTTGGAATGAATCCCCAAAAGAAAAAATGAATAATATACAAAAGAGCAGCCAAAAGCAATAAAAAAAAGCAGCAGTTCAGCCTTAGCCTACATGACATATATTCTATAAGAAGCCAAAAAAACTTTAAAATGTATGTATTTTAAATTGTTAATAAACACCAGTTTTTAATACAAAGACGGCTTTTTAGAAACCCAAAAGAGCAAAAAAAAAAATATCAATATCAAAGTGGCCCATTTCAACTGTTTTAAAAGTGACAAAACAGATATAGGCAAAGGGCATTATGAAAAAATTAACCGTCTAAGTTCACACTTATATTCAAAGTTTTTACCCAGATAACTGACAAATTTTGTGATACAGTATTTGAAGTTTTGCATGCAGTAATGCTTGATGAAAAAAACCCTACTAATTTTGATAATTGTTTATGTTAAGAATACATAGCTAATAGATACTTCAACTATTATGCAAGGGTTCTGAAACACCACAGCCATTTCATTTCTACCAGATTTCTACTTCTCTTGATGAAAAACAAAGAAGACCAGTTTCCAGCAAACAACTTATGTATTTTTGAACTCATGAATAGGCTCGAATCTGTTGTAAATTTAAGCTGTGATTTGAGTAACACTGATGAAAACATTAATGTTTGCAGTCAATATTGATTGCGCTGGCGGCGCACTGCCGACATCTTACCAGCGGCACGGCGGCGGAGCGCTGTTTTTGGCCCCGCCGCCACCGGTCTTCCCTCATTGGCGCGGCGCCGGGGTCTACTTTGGACACTCAAGTGCTTTAACATCCATTTTATAATGAGGAGATGCTAGGGTCATTCTGAATTCCAGGTGTGGATGTACCGTAGCTTTGTACAGCTTCTTGACCACACACAGCTTCTTGACCACACACAACCAACAACAGCAACCGTACAAGAAAATCGAAATATATTTTCTTGATTATTATCGCTTCTAATCAGTAGTTGTACCAAACCTATCCTGCTCAAGTCATCCTCAGGGCTATACTGTGGCGTTTATCCTTCCAATTGTATAGTGCAGAGGTTTTTATAACATATTTTTTCCCTTATTATTTTAGTTTTATATTTTTGTTTAAAGGTTTTTCCAATAGGAATTGTTCAGAAGTCCTCCAAAAAAAAACGTCCCCCCAGATCCCAATTCAAATTCCATAGTGAAAGATACCCATCCTGGCTGGTCAAGCACATTATCTGAAAGTTCTAATGATGGCTCCGATTCGGAGAATAGGACAATGATAACTGTAGGTCCTAATGCAACCACAAATGATGATAATGGGTTTCAAGAGGTCCTCTCTAGAAGCTCTAAAAAAAGGAAAAAAATCTCCCCAATTAAAAGCATGTCCCCTCTCCCTGCCCAAGATCCTCCCTCCAAAAACTTACGAATTTACCTTAAAATTACACCCACTACCCCCGTTGAAATAAAAATGATCACTGCAATAAGAGTTGCAATTTTTAAATTGCTAAAATCAATATTTTCTCTTAACATTAACCGTGATGGATCTCTGCTTATAGCTGTAGAAGATCAGAAATCAGCAGATACAATAATTAACCTTAAATCCCTTCTGAATATCCCAATTATTGCATCTAATTGGAACCCAAAACAATCACCAACAAAAATTGTAGTTTACTATGTTCCCCCAGAGATATCTACTCAGGAGTTAAAAGAAGGCCTCTCAGATAGGGCTGGAAACACCATCCCAGTTGATGATGTTACCCAACTTGGAAAACCTAATTCTACTGGCCTAAAAACTAGTAGATCCTTCCTATTCACACTAAAGGATATAATTGATATCCCAGAAAAATTATTCCTATTTGGGCAAATCAAACCACACAAGGAATACAAACCTAAGCCTATTCAGTGTCAGAAGTGTTTCAAACTGGGACACACGACAAACAAATGCAATGAAATTCTCCAAGAGTGTAGTAATTGTAAATCTTTCCATCCTAAAGAGCTGACAACTTGCAAAAACACCCAGCCTACATGCATCAATTGCAAAGGTCCACATGAATCTACAAATAAATCATTATGCCCTGCATACAAGAAAAGAGCTCTAACACTAAAAATATCAACAGAGACGGCCATCCCATACCCCTTTGCAGCATTGGAAGCAAATGCTGCCCAACAATACCAAATAAAGCCTGTAATGAAACCAACCAAAACCCCCAAGTCAAATGCCCCAAATGCATCAAGCACCCCATATAAAACAACATCTTCTAAGCCCCCTAGCTCAAATCCCTATCAGAAGGAATCACCAAGCCAGCAAGCCTTGTTTTCCGGTGAGATGAGGCCAGCCTGGCCCTCCCTCATAAGAAGAAACAAACCAGAAACACTACCTGGAATCAATCCCTTAACCAACAAACAGGATGCACTACCAAAAATGCAATCCCCAAATATATGCTTATTCATTCTAAACTGTAATGCAGTTCAGGCCATGAACATACATCAACTACAGAAAACAAAAATTATTGCAGAATTGGCAAAAATCTACATCCCAGATGATATGCTCATTCAAGCAAAAAAAGATCTTGCTTTACTTTTAACAAAGCTGAACATTGATACACAGTCATATGAAGAATAAATCAACAACACAACATTTATCAATACTCCAATGGAATGTAAGATCACTCACAGAAAATAAGCTAAATGAACTAATATCATTTATGAATAATAATTCCATTAATATTGCTTGCCTCCAGGAAACTCATTTAACCCAAAATCAACAAATTAAGTCTCTGGGATACACTATCCTGAGAAAGGATAGATCTTCAGAGAGAAAAGGAGGTGGTGTAGCTTTATTAGTTAATAATAATATAAAATTTTGTGGCATCAATTTTCCAGATTTTGAAAATGATGTTGATGTAATTGGTATAAGTGTTTGGCTGAATAATTTAAAAACCTACTTAATAAGCTTTTATAACCCTAATGGCCAAACTTCAGATGCCAAGGATTTCTTTAATTATATAAATAATTCTAATATGTTAAAAAACATCATTATTTGTGGTGATTTCAATGCCCACAGCCTTTTGTGGGGGAATAAACCAGCAAATAAAGCTGGTAAATTTATTGAGCATATGATTTCAAATAATAATGAATTAGCTGTTGCTACCCCTCCAAACCTAAATACATATTTTAACCCCAAAAGTGCCAAATTCTCCACAATTGACCTACAAATTGTGTCTTTGAATTTTTTGAACAAAATTTACATAAATAAAATTGATAGTCTATGTAAAGACCACTTTGCTATAGTTTGCTCCCTAAATGAACCTGCTGAAACTTCTTCTCATACTTCCAAATATATCAACACTAAAGCAAATTGGTCTATTTTCCAAAATAAGCTAAATGATGAAATTACAAGTTTCACCAAAAGTTCATGCATTTCTAACACAACAGTTGACACACATGCTGAAGCATTGACATCTTTACTAATAAATACAGCTAATCATGCTATCCCCAGGACAAAACCTAAGAAAACATTCCCTAAACAAATTCCTAAAGCTTGGTGGACAAATGAGTGCCTAAATAAATGTAAGATAAAAAAGGCAGCTAGGACAGAATTCATAAAAAAAACCAACACCTACTACATATTTAAAAAAATTACAAGCAGAATCTAATCTAAAAAGGACTATAATAGATGCTAAATATAAATACTGGAATAATTTTGCAAATAATCTCTCCAGAGAAACGCATGAGCCAATTATACATAAAGTCATAAGCCACATATGTGGGAAAAAGACTTCTCCCAACCCACTCCTGTATGAGCTTATACATAATAATACCCATTATGACAATGATATTGAAAAGGCTAACCTATTTGCAACTCTTTTTGTTAATAAGCTAACATCAAACAATCAAAGCAATCTGTCCACAATTCCTATGAACCCTAGTTACCAACCACGCCCAGGATCCGAGTACATAACTAATCCATTTTCAATCCAGGAATTGAATAATGCAATACATCATATTAGGTCCAAAACTAGCAGCAGCTATGACAATATACACCCTACATGGATAAAGAATCTCACACCTTCATACAAACAAGAACTGCTAAATTGTTATAATCACGCTTGGGCATCCTCTAGGTTCCCCAATATATGGAAATGTTCGTCCCTCCTACCAATCCTAAAGAAAAATAAACCAAAAGATAACCCTGAGTCTTATAGGCCTATAATGATTACACCTGTGATGGGGAAAATAATGGAGAAAATGATTTATCACAGACTCCTCTGGTTTGTTGAGAAAAATAACATGATCCCACACACTCAAACTGGATTCAGGAAATACCACTCCTCAACAGATGCTTTCATTTTGCTAACAAATGCAATAAATGAATCTTTCTCAAAAAATAATATCCTAGTGGCAGCTTTCCTTGATTTTGAAGGAGCATATGACAATGTGAACCACCAAATCCTTTTAAATAAACTTGCAAACCTTGGAGTACCTCCTAAGCTAGTATCCTTTATTAAATCCTTCATAGAAGTGCAAAGTTTCATTGTTTGTGTTGGTTCAGCCGCTTCACCCCAAAAGACAATATCTAAAGGCCTACCTCAGGGAGCAGTCCTCAGTTGCCTCCTATTTGCCCTATATCTCTGGGACATGAACCTACCCCACACGAATCTATAATATGCTGATGATCTGGTGCTATGGTCATCTGGCAACACCTTTCAGATAGCACAGTCAAATCTGCAAAAGTCACTTTTCCAGTTTGAAAAATTCTCTCAACATTCAGATTTACCCATTGCACCCACCAAGTCAAAAATAATCCAATTTCACAGGAAGCGAAACCATGTTAATGCGAAACTAACTCTAAATAAAACAACTATTCCAGAAGATAATAATATTAATTACCTAGGTCTCATGCTTGACCAAAAACTTAATTTCCACCTCCACATTTCAAACACAATAAAAAAATGTTATAGAAAAGCAAATATACTAAAAAGACTTCTTTCCACACCCTGGGGTTGTAAGGAGACAACCTTACTCCAGTTTTATAAATCACATATAAGACCCCATATTGACTATGGGCTCATTGTCTATGGTGCATGTGCAAAGACCCAGATGCAAAAAATTGAAACAACACAAAATGATATAATACGTCTCATATTTGGTCTTAGGAAACCCACAAGCACCAAGTTTCTGCTTATGGAGAGTGGATTAACAACAATAAGGAAGAGACGTAGCTTTCTCTTGATAAAACATCTTACAAAAATTGAATCAAATAGCTCACACACATTACATAATTGGTTAAGAAATCCAGCCATGTATAGAGGTATTGCAGATGAGTATGCCAATATTCAAAAGAAGTTCCCTGTACCAGCAAAGTCTATTGCACCTACTTTCCCCCAATCCCCTCCATGGAATTGGTCATCTCCCATAATAAATACTGAATTTTCAAAATGGAATAAAGATTTAACCCCCAGTGCTTTTGTTCAGAAAAAATTTGCAGAACTTAATACAATTACCTATAAAAATCACTTCCAAATATTTGTTGATGGGTCAAAAATGAATGAGAAGGTTGCGAGTGGTGTTTTCCTTCCTCACCTGAAAATTGCAATGGGCGAGAGATTATTTAATAATTTATCTATAATGTCTGCTGAGTTAAATGCTAAATCATGGCATTAGAACACCTTAAGCAAAACCAACCTTTGATTGCAAATTCGAATAATATTATCATCTATTCCGACTCTTTATCAAGCCTTGAGTTGCTGGCCTCAGCTCCTCAATATAAGTTGGACATTGACACTTATCATTGTCTCAGTATTATTGATAATCTTGCTTCAAGTGGCATAAAAACTTACTTTCAGTACATTCCTAGCCACTCTGGCATAAGTGGTAATCATCAGGTTGATGAAATAGCAAAAAATGCTATAAATATTGACCAGCCAAGTGGGAGACCAATCCCAATTAGAGATATTTACCGATGGAGGCTATCAGATATTAATTTTAATAAGATTAATCCTATCCTTTCCCCCTTTCCCAATAAGTATCTTTCTAAAATTTATCATAGAATTCGTTCTGGAACAAATGGACTAAATTTCCTTGCATTCTCATATAAGCTTTCTAATTCAAGTGGTTCAATTCCCCTGTCCCCTCTTTGCAGGCATTGTAATATGAATAATGAAACAATTGACCATTGCCTATTTGAATGTAATATGCTGACGTCTGCACAACATACCTTGCTTTCTAAACTGTTAAAATACTTCAAACACCACAAAATCCCACTATCAGCCAAGAGCCTAGCCAACTATACCTGCACACAGAGTATAGAAATCGACATCTATCATCTTATATTTGAACTCCTAGAGTCGAAAGATCTGCTGAAAGATATCTGAATATATCTAATAGATATGAGGCAATCAAGCCAGTAGCTTTGTAGCCCACAGAGTGAAGCAAAAGGAAAAGGGCTAAATAGTGTTACTGAAAAGCCCGCCTGCTGTTAAATAGAAGAAGAAGAAGCTTCCTGGTGGTAAACGTTCGTTTTATGAGTCCTAGGGCTCAGTTTGCTTTAGCAACTTGAGCTTGTGTGTGGCTGTGGAACTTGAGTTCATTATTGAAAAAAAAACCAGGTCCTTTTCTTCACTTAGAGCTTCAAGTAGGTCATCTCCAATACAGCAAGGTTGTCTAGGATTGTTGTGTCCAAGATGTAGGACTTTGCATTTTGACATGTTGAACTGCAAACCCCAATCAGATGACCATCTAGATAGTTGATCTAAGGCTTCCTGCATTGTTGAGTGATTGGGGCTAACTTGGACCTGTCCTAAGAGCTTGCAATTGTCATCATATAATGTCAGTGGGTTATTCAGGTTAATTGTACAGTCGTCAATATATATGCTAAACAATTTTAGACCCCAGGATTGTGCCCTGTGGGACTCCACTGATAACAGGAATTTCATCTGAATGAACAGTTATACTGATGGTGTCATAATCTACTACCCTCTGAGTTCTTTTGGTAACAAAGACTTCAATCCTGGCAACTATTTCCTCATGTATCCTGTATGCTTCCATTTTCAGAAGAAGAAATTGATGCTGTACTTTATCATAGGCTTTTGATTGATCAAGCAATATGACACCCAGAAGGCTATCATCCAAGAGTCTGGTCACAAAGTCATATGTTTCAATGAGGTTTGTGTTGATTGAGTGATCTTTATGGAAACCATGCTGACTTTTTGAAAGTAATTGATTTCTTTCAAGTTGAGAGACCAGTGCTTTATTTATGATGCTCTCAAGAATATTGCATGAAGCAGAAGTAAAACTTATAGGACAATAATTACTGGCTTGGTCCTTTCTCCCTTTCTTGAAGATAGACTTCATGTTAGCCTACTTCCAGTCACTTGGGAGTAATTTGAAAGTGAGGGACATCCCAAGAATCACTGCTAGTGGCTCAGCAATTTGTTCAGCTGCTTCTTTTAATAGTCTGGGTTGTAGATTATCTGGCCCAGCAGCTTTATTTGCATCCAGTCTTTTAAGCCTTTTCAGAACATTCTCTACACTTGTAAATGTCATATAAATTGGTTCTTCAATTGGTTGCTCTGGTAAAGTGGGTGGAGGGTTTGCTATGGGCTGAGTGGAGAAATTTGTATCAAAGCTAGAGTTGAGCAAATCTGCTTTTTCTTTTGCTTCTGAGGTCTTTGTGTCATCCTCTTTCATGAGGTCTGGGATATCATGTCTAGAAGGATTAGCTGCTAAGACATGGCGCCGGAACTCCTTTGGATTCTGCTTTTGTGTCAGTGGCAATTGCCTCCTTGTGGTTTTCTACAATCTTCCAAGTCAAAGTTCTAAGCCTATTTCTGTATTTCTTGAACATGTCATAGTAATTATCATATCTGCACTTTATGTAGTTGGTCCAAGCTCTTTTCTTCTTCCTCCTAGCCCTTATGACTTCTTTGGGTAGGAAGGGGAATGTTTATGGCAGGGGTGACCAGCATACCCAGGTATGTTTTTTTCAGCAGCTTAGACTACTGTTTTAAATTCCTCCCAGCTTTTTTCTATATTACCACCATCAACCACATTCTCCCATTTTGTCTCTGACAGGTCCTGCTGTATCAGCTCATAATCTGTATCTCAGTCAAGATATGTATGATTGAAAGATCTGCAGAAAAAGCAGATTTACTAAACACGTATTTCACTACCGTCTTCACCCAGGAACCTATTCAGTCATCACTACCAACCCTGCAAACCATAGTCTCTGACTAAACACCCAGGATCAAGATAGACCCACAGGTGGTCCTGAAGAAACTCAAAGAGCTAGGGATAAGCAAATTGCCAGGTCCGGATGGACTTCATTCCAGAATGTTAAAAGAAACCGCAGATCTAATTGCAGAGCCTCTACTGATGATATTTCAAAAATCCTTACAGTCAAATGAACTCCCTAGTATCTGGAAAAAGGCAACGGTGATACTATTGCACAAAAAGGGAAACTGGCAAGATCCTCTAAATTACCACCCAATCAGTCTAACCTGCATAACCTGCAAAATACTGGAATCTATCATATCTGACCATATCCTTGAGCACATGAGCAAAAGAAAGATAATCACTAGCGAGCAAATTTGGGTTCTTGAAGAGAAGGTCTGCAGAGTCACAGCTTCTTATGACGGTGGAAAACTGGAAAATGCACGCAGATAAGGGTTATCAAGTCGATGTCATCTACATAGACCTTAAAAAGGCCTTTGACAAAGTACCTCATCGTTAAATTCCTCCCCGCTTTTTTCTATATTACCACCATCAACCACATTCTCCCATTTTGTCTCTGACAGGTCCTGCTGTATCAGCTCATAATCTGTATCTCAGTCAAGATATGTAAACATGTATCTCAGTCAAGATAGAAATATGGTCACTGCTTCCAACTGCATGTTTTGATTTAGATCAACATTCCTCTTAACATTCTCTGACAGATTCACCTGAATGTTCTTTTTTTTCACATTGAAGACCAAACATGGTCCTTTTCTCAATTACAAATACCATATGTAAACAATAGGTGAATTGAATAACTTACAGCCCTTGCCCTGAGGGCTGTGGAGTGGGCAGCTGAGATCCCCAGAGCCATAGTTTCTGGACCTTTCAACTATGCTGAACAAAACAGCTATCTCAAAACTTTGATTAGATGTGTTTGCACAGATAAAAGGCATGGGAGGGGGGGGGGCTGGTTGCCCTCTGACCACTTTGGACTCTTATAAAAGGCACTAGAACTTTCAAGTTCTAATTGAATGAACTCCTTCTGAAGTTTCTACAACAAATCCTTTTATACAAAGTGCCTTGATGAAAAGAAAAAAAATATTACATTGTGCTCACATCACTCTGTACTTATGCAGCACTATTGCAATTCCTATGATTTCTGATTGTTTTTCATATAATGCTGGAAAACCCTCCTCCCACTCCTTGAAAAATTTCCTCCCCCTACACAAAAAACTGCCACTGATTTTTGTTTGTTCAAGGTTTGAATTGTTTATTAATAGTGACTTATGTTCTGATTAAGCTTGAATTATTATTTGACTTAATTATGTTTGTCCCACATTTTGCCAGATTTGTGATTTCAGTTTTTAAAAGTCCACTGACAAATTGAAACCCTGTATTTCAGTCACATCTCAAGTTTGTAGATAAGCCTGTGTGTAATGACCAAGCAGTAAGAAGTTATCTTCTTTTATAATCATTTCTCTTTAGCTTAGCTAATTTGTGGTTTTTGTATAGGCTAGTAACCCACATTTTTGAAGGAGTTATGTAGGGTGGTAGAACTGACATTTTCCTAAACCTTATCAATTACACCCTAATTACAGAGGTTAAAACTGTCATTTTCACCTTTATCAATGCTATCCAGCAGAATTTATATTGTGTGTTTTTATAGAATATTGCCAAGCAAGAACTGCTCATTGCAAATTCAAATTTTTGGTCTTCAACAGCAACTGGGAGGTGTGAAAGTGAATAAAGGATTGTTGACCAAATTTGTGAGAAACAACATTTATTTCTACCCATATTTTACCATATCTGCTTATATTTGATATTAAGTGTCATTTTAAGAGGTCTTCCCTGGCGTGTCTCTTTATTTACCTGAATTTTGATGTTAGAAAATTTTTATTTTCTTTATTTTATAAATTCTTCTTCTATTTAACAGCAGGCGGGCTTTTTAGTAATGCTATTTAGTCCTTTTCCTTTTGCTTCACTCTGTGGGCTAAAGAGCCATTGGCTTGATTGCCTCTTATTTATTAGATATTTTCAGATATCTTTCAGTAGATCTTTCGACTCTAGGAGTTCAAATATAAGATGATAGATGTTGATTTCTATGCTCTGTCTGCAGGTATAGTCTGCAGAATAAGAAAAAACATGGCAGAATTGTTTTGAATTTTTATTCAACTTAATCTTGACAAATCAATGTTTGTATGAACTGCTCAATATTTACCAGACTTTCAACAGTTGACTGCATTTGAAAAGAGCATAATAAAAGGCATCAAGTGGTATGTTCACATTATTCAAAGGTCAGTAATGTAAAATGCCCCAAATTGAGAATTGCTAAGTTGTTTACAGTGTTGTTTAGTGATCATGTGCTGATAGATGATCAGTAGGCCTAGCTTCCCAGCCAAATTTTCCCTCTCTCAAAGACCATTCAGCATACAACCTTCATTTGAAAATGTCAACAGAGTCAGCAATAACTGTAACTTCAAAGAGTTTGTTCTAATGAGTGACAACTGTTGAGGGAAAAAAATTGTGTGGGTAAATTTGCAGTGGGCTATATAATGTAGGCTATATAATGAAAGTGAAAACATCATTTGATGCCTTTTTTATGCTCTTTCATAATTCAAGAATCACTTCTGGGGCTAGTTGTATCTAGAAACCTTAAAATGGCCCTGAAGGTATTTTATATGAATAATGAAAGAGATTAAAAAAACATCAAATGATGTTTTCATTTTCATAATAGCTAAATTATATGGACAATTGTAAATTTACCATGAAATTTACCTACCTCCACCCCCCTAATGTGCAAATGTATACCCTGAATTGTCAACTGCAAAGTCTTGAATTGCAAAATTCAGTGCTATTTTTCTCAATGGCATTTGAAAAACTTGAAAAGGTAGGAAGACATTTTTTAGAGTAAAAAACCTCTTTTTGGGAAAGACCACTTTTCTTTGGCATTTTGGAACAATAGCAATGGGTTTTTGGACCACTTCTATTTTACTACAGCATGATGCAATGTGAGGGCAGCAACAAGAACCATGCCTTCTTGGTAAAATTTCCACCATTAATTTGTCAGTATAAATTAAAAATGTGGTGTCTGTTTTGACAAGCAATTGAAAAGAAAAAATTATATTTAATATTTGTGATTTATAGAATAAATATCAAGCTTCTCCCCAACAATGCTTAAATTTGCCAACTAGTTGACAATAAATGTTGCCCCAGCAAAACTTTCATTTTCCAACTAGTTGACTAATAACTTCTCCCCAGCAAAACTTAATTTTTCAAACTAGTTGACTAATAACTTCTTGCCCCAGCAAAACTTAATTTTGCCACATAGCTGGAAACAAACATTACCCCAGAAAATAATTCATTTTTGAACTAGTACCTTCTCCCCTCCCAGGAAGTTCCCATTTCCTTTAAATCTTTCTTGAAGATATCCTCTCACCCCAGACAAGGACAACTTACTTTCCTTTTAGCCCTAGACAGTTGGCCAAAAAAAAAGCCTTTGGCAATTTGTCATCCTTCATCTGCAGAATGTGCCTTAGCCATCTCAACCTGTCTTTCATTATAGCCCTAGAAAGCAGGATTGAACCACATATTTTGTACTGCCTACTGTTTGAGATATGGTCAGTCATCTAGGTACCCAGAACAGTCTGCAGGCAATTTCTATGGAAAACATATAGCAAATTGTCATCCACTTTTTGGAATTTTCTTTCAGTTTTCTATTTATTGATGGGATCATCAGGGAGGGAGGGTTGCTTCGTTGTCTGGATAACTACTAATATATTGAAAGAGAGCATGAAATAAGAACATTGTTGTTTTATTGGCCTACCATGTTTTTTGAGAAGTGCTGCTAAACTAAAATTTTACCATATTTGGAATTTGACTAATTTACCCTTCTATTCTTAGAGATGTGTGCACTTTCAGTTTCAAGTAGCCTAGCCTATAATAAATAGGCCAGGGTGAAAGCCTATTGAAAAAATAAAGTTCTGTTGGGGAGAAGTTACTAGTCAACTATTTGGAAAATGACCTGTGTTCTGGGGCCAGTGGCATTGTTTGGGGGGGGGGGGGTAAATTCTGTTGGGGAGAAGTTACTAGTCAACTAGTTGGAAAATGAATTGTTTTCTGGGGCCAGTGGTATCGTTTGGGGGGGGGGGGGGGGCAAGGAGGGCAGTTACCCCCCCCCCCCCAATAATTTGGAGAAAAAACTACAATTCATTTGTAGTTTTTTCTCCAAAAGCAAGCACAGTTTAAAAGTTACTTAATGAATTGTATTTTTTTCCAAATTATTGGGGGGGGGGGGCAAGAAGGGTAGTTGCCCCCCCCCCAATAATTTGGAGAAAAAACTACAATTCATTAAGTAACTTTTAAACTGTGCTTGTTTTAGGCTTCAAATTCGCTCTTTATTTTGACCAAATATTTTTTTTTAATTCATCCCAGCTTGTTTTGAATGCAAAAAAATGTGAAAAATAATGGTCCATTGTGCTTCCTCATTAATATTTATGCAAATATACTGCCTTTGAAGTCTTATAGATCATCTTATAGGAAATAGATCATCTACTTCTTATACAAGCTCAGTGTAACATCAACCAGGGAGAATTTTATTCTTGTTGGTGTGTCTAGATGTCTAGTGCTTGAAATACATTATAGTGAGTAACAAGTTTGACTGTTTTCAATATCTGAATTAGACTATGGTATGGTAATTTTGTGTTTTAAGCTATATTAGGCAATTATTTGATACTTGATCTAGGCTATCTCAAAGGGAAGTGCTGAAGGAATTCCAGCCTACAGAGGTCAAAGAACCTAAAATCCAGAGTATTAAATGGTGCTACAATTTTGTTGCTATTGGAACTAGTTCCAGTGGTGCCAATCATGAGGGGGGAGGGGAGAATTATACATTTCCTGTGTATTTTTCCATGTGTCACTTGTTTCAACCTGTGAAATTAAATAAAAAAGATATTAAATATTTAAGATATTAAAGATGAATATCGATTTTTTTTTTTAACAAAAGTACATGTTGTGGGTGTCATATGGCACTTTATGATTGCCTTATTAAGTTGAATTTATAAGGAGATTTGTTTATAGATGAGCTCATAATTAGCTCTCTATGATGTCCATGTATCTGGCCTGGGTTTTCTATTCCAAAAATGTCACCCAAATTTCACTTTTTGAGTTCCCCCCCCCCCCTGACGTAGTCTAAAGTGGTGTAATTTACTTAATTCAGATAAGTTTGCATTAATTAAACTTCCTCTTAATGCAAGTTTGTTGGATCAACCTTTTTCGCACCCCACCCCTAAAAAAAAATTCTGGATCTGCCCTTGAGTACCATATGGTAGTTTATGATGGCTTTGTTGAATCTAGTTTATAAAAAAGATATTAGAATTAGCCATGTTTCAGTGCCCAATAGAAACAAAGAAATAAAGAGGACATATTGCTGCTGCTCATGCAAAAAAATTATTATTTCTTTTTGTTCAAGGAGGATAATTTTCCTGTATAAGGTTTTGACAATTGCAATTTAAAAGGTGTACTTTTAGATTTGCTAAGAAGCTATTTTCAAATCACATGCAACTGAATGATGCAATGCATGGGGCTATTGGAATACCGCTTGATTGAACTTTGAGATTTAATATCCAGTAATGTGTGCAGGAGTTGAAGGAAGTAGAAGGGAGATACACACTTTAACATTAAAATAACGTTGGCAAAAAAGACCATTCTTATACAAAATTCACCATCACTCATCCCAAAGCTTGTTTACAGCACTCTACTGTCATCTTCAGCAACTCATAGCTGACAATTTTAGAAAAAGCTGAATGTAAGCATTTAATTTTAGTTGATATGTGTGCATTGTTTATTTATGAATTGTATAAGGATTTTGAAATTAACCAAGTAACATCATTGCTAAATAGTAACTTTTCTTTACTACATCTTGAAGAGAAACTTACTATTGAAAACCTAGGGAAGGAAGAGGCTATCTTTACTTTTTTAACCATTTGGTATCCCCCCCCTCTACTCCCCATCAGGTGGAAGAGCGCATGCACTTGTGGTCTGAGAATTGGGAGAGTTGGGCTGCTATGCATTCAATAAAATTAATAGTTCAGAAAAAGTGTGCTTGTAGGCTCAGCAATGTAAGATGATGAAGCTCTTGGTTCCTTCACCAGCTCTGTTAAAAACTAGCTCTGTCCAGCTCTCACCTTTGAAGTGTTTTATAATATAAAAGAAAACATAATTTATATCAAGTTATTTGGTTTTTACAGGCTAATAAAACCAAGAAAAGGCAGAGCTCCTTGCTTTCTTTTTTTGGTTCAGAACCAACTCTAAAAAAGCAACAGACTTTGGAACACCAAGAAGAAGGTATTGAAAAGAACTATGATTCACCATCTATTTCTTCTTATAGCAACATAAATACAGAAAGTGAATCCCATCAAAACTGTGAAAGCAGCTCTACTTTGACCAAATTAATAAATCAACAAGATCCAGTTAATAGTTCAGCCTCAGCTATGGCTCCTGTTTGTGATGGCCCCTTTCAACAAAGAGACTTGATTTTCCCTTTGACTAACAGAAGAAAATTCAGAACAGATTGGTACAGTACATTCCCTTGGTTAGAGTATAGCCCAGGAAATGATAAAGCATATTGTTTTACCTGCCATGCATTTTACTGTTATAGTAAACAATATAAAGCAGATGATGCTTTTACAGTGAATGGGTTCTCTAATTGGAAAAAAGCACTCCAGGCATTTGAAAGCCATCAGAAGTGTAACTCACACATGGATAATGCTGTTAAACTTGTCTCTCTTAGAAAATAAACAAAACTGGTTCTGTTGCTGAAAAAGTAAACATTAAATACTCCAAAGAAATGCAGCAAAATTGATTGTGTCTAAAATCCATATGTAAATCCTTGATAAGTTGGGATACACAAAGTATCACATTACGAGCTCATGAGGAAATAATAGATTCAAAAAACAGAGTAAATTTATTGGAGCTAAAGGAACTTCGCTCTAAGGACAATGATGTGATTCAACAGCTCCTCGTTGAACGTAAAAAGAATTTTCCATATATTTCACCGACTATCCAAAATGAATTATTATCTATTATCAGAGATCAAATAATATAACAAATAGTTAAACAAATAAAAGAAGCAAAAATATTTGCTGTTATTGTGGATAAAACTCAAGATATAGCAAAACATGAGCAAGTTCCAGTGGTCTTGAGATATGTTAATGAAAACTTAGAAGTTCACAAATCGTTTGTTGGTTTCTATTGTGCTGAAAAACTGATGGAAAAACATTAGCAACACTAATAAAAAATACATTTCTTTCAATAGACCTGGACATTAAAAATTTACATGGTCAGTGTTATGACAGAGCTTTAAACATGAGGGCCTTACAAAGGTGTGGTAGCCAGAATACTTCAGGAGAGCCCAACCACAATGTATATTCATTGCTGTGCACACATACTGAATCTATGCAGTCAGCTCCTGTAATTCAGTGACTTTTTAGAAATTGTCACAATCAGTGACAATTAGAAATACATTCTTTGTCCTTCAAAGTATCTATGATTTCATTGAAAAGTCAACCAAATGCCATGCAGTTTTTGAGAGGATTCAGAAGAGTTCCTAGTCCTTTCATGGGGGAACCACAACTTTAAAGTCACTAAGCAACACTAGATGGACTTGTCACACTGAAGCAGTGTGTGTACTGCTGAACAACTTTGAAGAAACTCTTGCAGCTTTAGAAGAAATTTTTGAGACTGACCATGACACTGGAGGACAAGCCAATGCTTTGAATAAAAGTATGGAAAATTTTAGCTTTGTTTTTGACCTACTCCTTTTAAAAAGAGTTTTAATCCATTGCAACATATTGTTGAAAATGTTACAGTCCAGAGGTGTGACTTAGAAGTGGTAAAAAGGACCAAGATATGTAATGTTGAAATATTACAGTCCTTTCAATCAGAATAGTTTTTTCTCAAATTGTTCAATCACAGCTCAGAATAGCTAACAAATATGATTTTAGAGGTCTTGAATTGCCCCAGAAACGTAAAGTACCAGTGAAATTAGGTGGGGGTGCAATAGTTCCATATGAGACAGTGCAAGAGTTTTTCAAAAATACAGTGTTGTATCCTGTTATTAATGATTTTTTAACTACAGAAATTGAAAGTAGGCTAGAAGAGAACAGTTTGGACATTTTGAACAACTTAAGCATAATGCTAGGTGTAAACAAAATGAACAAAGATGCTGTAAGCTTTGTGTGTGAGTACTATAAAATAAATTTTGAATGCTGTATGTCTGAGCTAGAGTGTTTTTCTGGAGTTGAGGATATGAAAAACAAGAACATTCTAGAAAGAGCATCTGTTTTTGCTGAAAAAACGCTTGAAATGTGTGTTTCCTCTGATATTTGATTTATTTAAACTGTACTTCACTATTCCTATGAATTCTGCATCATGTGAAAGATCTTTTTCTTGTCTTTAATGGTTGAAGACATACTGTTGCAACACCATGGGGCAAGAAAGATTATCTTCACTTGCACTCTTGGCAAGTGAAAGAGCAGTACAGATTGACCATGATAAAGTGATAAAGGAATTTAATATAGAAAAACATAGACAACTACAATTTTGTAACAAGTTTGTGTAATACAGAGCCAAAACATTGATTTTTTAATTCCAGGATTAGTGTGTATTGTAGATTTATTTTGTATGTAAATTTGTCTTATTTTGAAATATCACATGATTCATGTTTCAATATAACATTAGATTTGGAATTATATGTAATAAAACTTAGAATTATCCTGTATTTTTGCTTTATGTGGTCTGCTTATTTCAATGCTATTTATTAAAATAAAGCAGTGAACATACTACCAAATCAATCTAATAGAAATTCACAAATAATATTTCAATGAATCACACATAGTAAAAGTTTAGCACAACAAATTTAATCTTACAGAGTCAAAATCTGTTCAAAATTGCCTGCAACTGAATAGCACAATGCACAGGGCTGTTAGAATGGTGCATGGTTCAACTATAAGTTTGAGCATCATGTGCTGGGAAGCAAGGTTGGGGAAGTTGAGGGGGGATAGGCTTTGCAATATTAGTGATGAAATCTGCTGAAAAAGCCCAATGTATATGAAATTCACCTTATTCCACACAAGAGCTTTTTTAAACTATACTACTGTTGCATGTATGATCAGTGTCTATTGTGATTGGTACTTGATCACCATAGTACTGAATTTTATGGTTATTTAATGTGTGTTTATTGTTTGTTAAGTATTGCATAATTTTTTGAATTTAACCTAGTAGCATCTTTCGTAAATGGTTAACTTTCCTTCAGTACCACTGGAATAAAATTCTTGTCCCTCCAATAAAAATGCTGGCACTACACCCCTGTCTGGGGCAATGTTTGTTTTCAGCTACTTGGCAAAATTAAGTGTTGCTGGGGAGATGTTATTAGTCAACTGGTTGGAAAACAAATTGTTTTCTGGGGTAATGTTTGTTTCCAGCTAGTTGGCAAAATTAAGTATTGCTGGGGATAAGTTATTAGTCAACAAGTTGGAAAATGGGAAAATTTTTACCAAATCATATTACTGACTTATGAATAAAGTGAATATACCACTAGATGCCTTTTTTATGCTCTTTACAAATATAATAATCATTTTTGTTGGAAATGAATTTTAGCCCCCAACCCTATATATAAAAATATGAATAAAGTAATAAAGTTTAACTAAAGTTTACAAATAAAGTAAACCTACCACTCGATGCCTTTTTTTATGCTCTTTCCAAATATAATAATCATTTTTGTTGGAAATGAATTTTAACCCCACCCTTATATATACCAATTCAGGGTATATATTTGCAAATTAGGGGGGTGGGGGTAAATTTTATTTCTGATGTAAACAAGAGGTAAGATTAAACTTTTCCCCTACCACCCTAATGTGCAAATATATAGGGGAGAGAGGGGTGAAACCGTACATTTTGAGGATTTTGACCCCTAAAAAGCGTATTTCTAAAGATACAAACTTCCTTTTTACATGAATAGATAGCTCAATTATTCACTTTTCTTGGTGATTTTTTTCAATGACATCCATAAAGTTGTTTCTTGGTGAGACCCAAAAATGTGTGACCTCTTCAAGTGTCCAAAGTCACCCCAACCAGGGGGTGACTTCGGACACACATGGGGCATTTCCGTACATTCATTATTTAATGCTTATAATTATTGATTCAGATATTATTAACATTTAATTCAGATAATATACAAGTTAAATGTAACATTAAATTTATTGTATAGGAAATTGGGCCAAATCACAGCCAAATACAAGAGCTTTGGCTGTTTACCCAGTTCCTCCTACTGATACTGGTGCGGGAAGCTTCATAATAATGTCTTGAAAGTCAGTTTCTGCACAATCTCGACATTCAGGGAAGATGAACTTCCTACCAGACTTGCGGAGGTAGTTTATTTTTGCTACCCTGCCATTTATTTCTTCTATTTCACCAACATAGTAAACAGCAGAGTTTTGCTTCTTTCCAACCGTAAACCTCACAAGCACAAAATTTCCACAAGATAATTCTTCATCTGTCTCAAACTCACTGATACTTCCACAATGTAAAGACTCGTCATCTGACTCGTCATTGAGCTGTATATCTATGTCTGAAATGCTGTCTCTAGTTTTGTCAGCCATGAGTGAAACCTTTGACTTTTTTAGCGACTTCTTCTTTTTCTTAGCAAGCCTTAGCTCAGTCTCTGCTTCTAGTGCCCTTTTTTCTGGCGTTTCTGTCAGAATTCTACTTTTGCCTTTTTACGGTTTTTGCGCGGACCCACTTGCATTTTTGCCTTTGGATATGGTATGATGCTTTCAGGAGTTACTGCCGTAGGTAAGTTTGACTGCTGTTGACCCATCATGACAGGAGATGAATCACAAAATAAACCAAGGTGAGGATCATCCATATTGGAAGTTTCTGGTGCATTCTGTTCAGCTGGATCTGGGCGGTTTGTCACCTCAGCTGGCAGAAAATCGACTTCTGTGAACACATTTGGATTTAAAGGCCAAATTCCTGCCTTCTCAAAACCAGCTGTGATGTTTTGAGGATTCAGCTTTTCCAGAAAGGGATGCTTACGCAATTTTGCTATTTCATGTATTGAAATTCTCTGACCAGGGTTTAATTGCATCCAATTGTCAAATGACTCCCTGATTGCATGCTTCAATGGTGCATACATTGAAACATCAAGGGGTTGGAGACAATGGGAGCATTGGGGAGGACGGTTTAGGAGGTGGATGCTATTATCTTTACACAAAGAAACTACTTCTACTAAAATATGGCTTTCATGATTGTCAAACAAGAGTAAAAAATGGTCTCTTTTTCTAGGTTTTACCTCTTTTAGAAAGTGTTCCATGGAACAAAGAAAATTGTCCAAAGTCATCCATCCACCGAGATGGGCTAAGCCAATGCATCCTGGTGGTCCATCTTGATACATCCTTTCTGGAGCTTTGACTCTTGGAAAAACAAACACTGGTGGAATTGTCTGACCAATTGCAGATACAAAGCATAGCATTGTGGTATTTTCCCCTCTTTCTGCTGACACTGTCTGTGCCACCTGTTTTGCTCCCCTTTTAGCAATCACCTTTGGGGCCTGAACAAGTGTGGTTACTCCTGTTTCATCACAGTTCCAAATTCGACCAGGAGGAAAATGATACTTGCAATATAGCTCCTGAAGATTTCTAAAGAAGACACCAATTACAACAGCGTTAAAGCCTGCAGCACGAGCCTGGCCTGTATTTTCGGGTTTTCTGATGGACAAACTGGCGTTCCGCTTGATGAAACCTCTTAGCCAATCCATTCCTGCTCTCTCATTCAGTTTCCAGCTTGATGGGAATTTTATCTTCAATGTTATTGCCCATCGGTACGCTAACTTTCTTGTTGCATAGGGAGTCAGCCCATGGTTAAGTAGTGAGCATTTTTCGAGGTATGCAGCAAGCTCTTTCTCTTGTTTGGAATTAAAAACAAACTTAGTGCTCTCCTGAACAATGTCATTGTCAAAATTGCTACCACTAGCACCACTCTGCTCGAGAATTTGCATTTTTGCCTTGTATTGTTTCACAGCATCCACAAGCGTACTCTTCTTCAGGGAAAATTCTTCTGCTGTTGCTCGGAAAGACAACTTCCCATGTATAAATTGAATAACAGCACGCCTGACTAATTCCGGATCAGGAGGACCACTCCCCTTTCGAATGTAGGTGCAAACCATCTGTAAAAGAAAATTATAATTGTCAGAACCTCAAGAGAACAACATGGAAATTAACACAGGTTACACCATGCTTTGAGGTGTGCTTTGAGACATAGAATGGAAAGATGCATGCATGCAGCGTAATGTTTAGTTTAACATTATAATACAAAACATTAAACAAAAAAACTTTAACAAACCACATCAATCATTTGTTTATATTCATTTTTCTTACGTTTCTACAAGTCGGACAAACATTTCGGGGGGTTTCAAACCCTCTACCCCCTTGGCTTAGACGCTACTGTTTATCTTTCTGATATAAGTAGGCATTGAACAAATGTTTATTGTTCAACATAATAGTAAATCATTTAATAATAAGTATTATTTTTAAATATGATGGGTGAAAATGAATTGAACTGATCTGCATAGCTGTGAAGGTGTACTGTAAATCTAAGCTTATATAAATCTCACATGACTCCTTTTGAATTATCACTGTCTAATTATAAGTTCCAATCACATATATTATAAAACTAAACATTATAATATATAAGACAATAATCCATTGAATGTATACAATTCAGACTATGTATTTTAAACAAGGAGGGGAGGGGGGGGGGGTAAGGTTTATTGGTACAGTACTCCAGTTAGGAAGTATTGAAGAATATTCGATTAAGATTAGCTTGAATATTTTTGCCATAAACAGTGACATGTCGAGACTATTTTAAACGCATAGACAGTCAAAAGTACGCCTTAATTTCGGATAGAAATTAAAGGTTAAGCTTAGCCAAATCATAGAAAATGCTGTCCAATCTTGAACACAGGGTCTTAAAGTTGGAACAAAGTATCTAAATAATAGGCAGACTTAATCTTGGACAACTTTGATTCAAGACAAAGATTGTTACACAGAGTAGTTATGTTTAAATAGGCTAGGCTGTAAGGCAAGGGGTAACTTTTGTCTAAGTGTAAATGTTGAAAACAAAGTTTGATAGTCATAACAAATCACTTCAGTTTCTCTATAAGACGATAGGAATACAGTCAATTTTACCAATATTCTGCTTCGAGCTACACATAGTTCCATTTTCCAACTTATGAAAGACTTCCGTAAGTACAGGGTGAAACCGGACACCACGAAAAGTGTCCGGAATCGCCCCCAAAAAAGTGTCCAGCGTTACCCGATGTTGACTCCTTTTTGAAATATTTTTTTTCGTAGATAATAGCCTGATATTTACTGATGATAATTACCATGCAAATAGCAGGGGTATACCTTGTCTGATCCTGCTAACTCACGGCTCAAGAGCTACAAAACTTAGAAAATATTTGACAAATACTACATGTGTCAGGATTTCCAGCAAGTATATAAAAACTTCCTTACCTCTTTTCTCGGCTGTCTCTTTTCTCCAAAATTTAAAACTTGCGCCAAATGAGCGTTACATGAAGGGCATCTAGCGTGAATTTTTTGAAAGGCTTAGCTCAAAACCTTTAGACGACAGGTCAAACGTACGGAGTCGCCCCCGTGCGGTATCGCCCCTCTCTCCCCTACCCTGAATTGGTATATATAGGGGTGGGGGCTAAAATTCATTTATGACAAAAATGATTATTATATTTGTAAAGGGCATAAAAAAAGGCTGTCAATAGGCTATATACCAAATCATATTATTGAGTTTCAAATAAAGTGAATACACCATTCAATGCCTTTTTTTATGCAGATTACAAATATAATAAGCATTTCTATCAGAAATGAATTTCAGCCCCCCCCCCAATATAGGCTATACCTAACCTAACCTAACCCAACCTAACCTAACCCGGAATTGGCATATATGGGGGGGGGGGGGGCAGAAATTAATTTCCGATAGAAATGCTTATTATATTTGTAATCAGCATAAAAAAAGGCATCAAATGGTGTATTCACTTTAGTCCTAACTCAATAATATGATTTGGTATATATTGACCAAAAAGGCATCTAGTGGTAGGGCCTGGTCTTTTTTTTTTACTGGTACCAGAATCCTGAAGCTCCTACATTCACTTTAATTTTAAGTCAATAATATGAATTGGTAAAAATTTACCAGAAAATGAACTGTTTTCTGGGACAATGTTTCTTTCTAGCTAGTTAGTAAAATTTAGTATTGCTGGGGAGAAGTTATTAGTCAACTGACTGGAAAATAAGAGTTTTGCAGGTGAGACGTTTCTTGGCAACTAGCTGGCAAATATAGGTTTTTCCAATATGGGCAAAGTTTTCCAGCCAGATGGCAAAAATATTCTTAACTATAAGGAGAATGGATAGTATCCTTTTATATAGGGTAAGACACCCAGTAGTCAGACACTTTAATCACTTTGAAATCTTTTTGACATTTAAACTACTCTAATTACTGTATTATACCACCTAGAAACTTAATTTTTGTATCAAAAAATTTCTGAAGAATTTCTGAACAAGTAGGTTACTAATTCAAACAGGCTAGGCCTAGGCTAAGCTTATAAACTAATTTTTTCTAATAGTCAAAGAGTGGATGTCCACCCCAGAAGCAATTCTTTAATTATGAAAGAGCATAAAAAAGGCATCAAATGATGATTTAACTTTCATCTTAGTTAAATTGTGTGGACCACTGCAAATTTACCATTGTGTGCTGGCCAACGTTATGGTTGTGCTTTATACATTTAAGGTGATGACCTCTGGGTCTTTAATCAGAACGAAAAAAAATAATAATGAATGTTGGCCTTTATTAGTTTGAAGGTTAGAATGGCATCACCTCAATTTCTCCTATAGGCTAGGCCTACACAAGTGTGTAGGCCTATAGGAGAAAGTTCAAAAGAATTACTGAAGGCTATGAGAAAAATCTAAGTATTATTAGGCATACCCATAACCTGAAACTTACTAGTCTATATGCGACTGGTCGAAGCAAAGGAAAAATGGACTTTCTAGCAATATTTCTCAAAAGACCAAGAACCATGAAATTCCTTTTAAAAACTTTCCCTTTGATAATTGTGCTGAAAAAATAAGCTCAAAGTGCATGTAATATGACATCTATTTCAACTACAAAGTCTAGTTGTTGAAGAAAGTTGAAACAAGAACACGTGCTTTAATTTACATAAGTAAGATTTGTTGGCCTTTTTCTGTCCAGAAATTAAGCAAAATACCAATCACTTCATATTATGATATCGTAGTCTATTCAATTAGCTTTCTTATTTTTCGCTGATTAGAATATATCGTCAGCATATTTTGATGATCTCGTCTTTATTCAGCTCGTTTTGCAGGCCTAGGAAAAAAAAAAACGCCATTCAGTGCCCTGTTCAAAAATAATAATCATTGCTGTCGCAATTGCACTATTGCACATTCTAATAGGGTCGATATATACAGGATTTGGTAAATTTGTAGCCTTGCTGACAATATAGGCTAATTTGGCTAGATGAAAGTGAATAAATCACTTGATGCCTTTTTTATCCTCTCTCATAGGCCTAATTCAATAACCTAATCACATCTGGGAGAAATTATGTTTTGAGCTCTTAATGGGGCCTAAAACGGTAAAACTGTGCATAGTGATCAAAATTTTATAGTATGTCCAAATAAAACTTTGCCATTTGTATCTGATTAAGGAATGGTAATTAACATTTTCCTTAGCCTAGTCTTAATAGGCTAGTAAAATGTTATTTTGAAAACAATTTTGAGTAAATTTTTACCAAATCATATTATTGACTTATGAATAAAGTGAATATACCACTTGATGCCTTTTTTATGCTCTTTCCAAATATAGCCTAATAATCATTTTTGTTGGAAATGAATTTTACCCCCACTCCTATATATACCAATTCAGGGTATATATTTGCACATTGGGGAGGGGGGGTAAATTTTAAAATTACTTCTCATTTACATCAGAAATAAAATTTACCCCACCCCCCTAATGTTTAAATATATACCCTGAATTGGTATATATAGGGGTGGGTTTGGAATTCATTTCCGCCAAAAAATGATTATTATATTTGGAAAGAGCATAAAAAAAGGCATTGAGTGGTATGTTCACTTTATTCATAAGTCAATAATATGATTTGGTAAAAATTTACCCAATTTTGCAGAAATTTCTAAAAAAGAGCCTGAAACCCCTTTAAAAAGATGTCACAACAGAACTGATTTCATTTTGATGAGAGGTTTCTCTCTCCTTTTAAAAATTTCTTTGGATTTGTTTTCATAGTACCATTTTACTATTAAGACTAATGAAAATGATAATTGGTAAAAACTTAGAATTGTGGCCCCTGATAAGGAGACATGTTAAGAAAACAATTCTTACTTTAAAATATGTATAATGATCCTAGTTCTCATATTATCCTATGGGAGAGTCTTTATCATCAAGTCTTTTCTCTTTTTCCCTTCTTTTTCCAACTTAAAAGAAAAAAATTAAAATTTTGCCAAGCTCTCATTACAACATGTAAATCTTTTGAAATTGCTGCTATAAAAATTGTTTACTATAGATAGCATTTGTTCTGGTCATTGTTAGTTCCATTTTTTTTTTTAATGATAGATAATGCAGTGGCAAAAATATAAAATATTGCTATAAATATACATACAGAATATTTACTTCCCCCCCTAATGTGCAAATATTAAAAAAATTGTATTCTGAACCTAAATATAACCAAATGAACTGTACCCCAACCCCTAAATATATCCAAACCATGGTATATATTTGGACATCAGGGAGGTGGGGGCAAAATTTATTTGTGATGTAAATGAAGGTTATATTTAGAATCAGAATGCAATTTTGGTTGTATATTTGCACATTAGGGGGGTGGGGTATATACTCTGTATGTATATGTATATTTATAGCAATATTTTGTATTTTTGCCAGTGCTTTATCTATCATTAAAAAAAACAGAATTAACAATGACCAGGACAAACACTATCTATAATAAACAATTTTTATAGCAGCAATCTCAAAAGGTTTACACATTGCAATGAGAGCATGCCAAAATTGTAATTTTTTTTCTTTCAAGTTGGAAAAGGAAGGGAAAAAGAGAAAAGACTTGATGATAAAGATTCTCCCCTTGGATAATGTTTTGAGCAGTTATAAACTTTGTGCTTTCTGAGTTTGAAGACAGGTTTAAGTACAGACGACTTGTCAGTTCTTCTGAAATATCTCATTGAAAACTCTGAGGCAGTTCCCCAATTCAGTGATGCAATAATGAGCACCTTTAAAGACCAATGTAGTATCAGCAGCCTTCAAATCAACAAAGGAAAAACCAAAATACTTTGCTCTAATCCTCTTAAGCGGGACTTTGTCAGTCCTCCTCCACTGTATCCTAGTGTATCTTTGGCTGTAATTCTTGGTATCACCTTCAGCATTGACTGCTTGTTTAGTACTCATGTTGATACAATCACTATAAAAGCAAATGGTGCAATGCATACCCTTATCTTACTATGTTGTTTTGTTTTTTCTGTGTCCCAACTAAAGATGGCTTATCTTAAATATATCTGACCAATTCTTGAGTATGCTTGCCCTGTATGGGGCCCACAAGTTACCTAAGCAATTAACTTGAGTCACTACAAAAATCAATATTTCCAAAAATCAACAAAAATATGGATGACTTAAATTTTTGTTGTAATTTTTAGATCCTATAACCATGTTAGTGATTTTATTTCATAATTTTTTTAAACATATACATACATCAAGGAGTCTGGGAGAAATTCTCCCAAGATCAACCAGGAGGACCCCTGAGGATATCCAGATTTAACTTTTAATATCCCCAGCTAACTTCCCTATGAGTTAGCTGCATTAACTGTTTGTTGAATCTGTCCAAACTCTTGCATGTTTGGAAATTATTTTTTGAAGATAAGTTACAGACAATTTCTTCATCTGTACTTTCTGTAAGTTCCTAGTTAAGACAAGACTATGTAGTTTTTCAAGCTAACTTTATTTTCAAGCTAAGACATGAAAAATATGACAGGTGAAATAATAGCAAACTGAAAAAAAACAAACTGAAGTAAATATACATATAAAAAAAATCAAAAATTCAAAAAAGTTTCTTCCCTTTTCTGTCATCTCACCCACAGGGTTCTACTGACTGAGAATTTCCAAATTTTAGTATTGCACATATTAATATTTTGAAGCAATTAAACATAGATCAGATATTAAATGGATATTAAATAGTGTACAACTTTTAAAATGAGTATAGGTTCATAACTTCACAAAGAACAAATCATTGTTTCTTGATGTTATCCTAAGCTCACTAATTATTTCATATTTGCTTAAAGTCAAAGGCCAGAAATCT
This sequence comes from Artemia sp. Qi Xiang Cuo, assembly GCF_049724085.1. Classification (NCBI taxonomy): domain Eukaryota; kingdom Metazoa; phylum Arthropoda; class Branchiopoda; order Anostraca; family Artemiidae; genus Artemia; species Artemia sp. Qi Xiang Cuo. Next base: position 35,347,968 of record NC_142797.1, read on the forward strand.
TCTTTGATTAATTTTATATTAATATTGTTTAGCTTTTATAATAATATTGTTTAGGAGGAAGAAGGCCCCTCAAATGTACACTCAAAAGGGCCCACTGGTTTGTCCACAAGTCCCATGAGTTGCAAACCTTCTCCCAGTAATGGGTTAAATTGCATGGTGATGCAGAACACCATTGCGGGAGGATCCTCTATAGGAGGACAACTGCAGCAGGGCATAAGATCCAGATCTATGGACAATGGCCTCTGCAAAGGGCTGCCTCAACCTTTTCAGGGTGCCCACAAGACTGGGGACCTTGTGGTCAACTCTATTCCCACTTGAAGAGTGGTGCCCCTCAAGGAAATTATAGCCTAGTAAATGACACAGCATTTGCATGGGATTCTGACTAATGGACAAATTTTCTGGGCTTGGTATGTTTTGATTGGTGTCTTTGGGCTGAAAAACCTCTTCCTAGCTGATTTATCTATTATGAGTTGCCTCCCTGTGGTAACATAATGTTTGTAGACATGAATATATAATGAATTAGAGGTAATAGGTTTGATATTGTCTGTGCATGATCTTGACTCTTGTTGATAGAAGAGCATTGCCAATTGCTGAAAACCATGTTGTGACAAGATGGCCCCAGGAATCCACAAAACCTCCATTCATGGAGGTCCCATGGACTTCTTGCTGTCTGGTTCTAAGCCAGCTTAAGCACTTGGTGTAGACTTGAGAAGATATGTGATCCCTGTCCTGCACTGGTATCCGGGATCATTGCTTTTCCTGAGGCAAAAATAATTTCAATGATTTAAAGAACATGAAAATTGGAACTTGGAATGTTACAACATTAAAAAATGGCCATCATATTGACATTTTGACTGACGAATTCAGATAATCCAAACTGGACTTATTAGGAATTACAGAAACTCATATCCCAGGGATAGGAAGCGTAAGATTAGGTGATATAGAATTTGTTTACTCAGGCAGGAAGGATGGGGTACATAGACATGGAGTAGAGCTCTTGATGAATAAGGAAGCTGCTCAGTCTTGTTTTGGCTGGTAAGGTATTAATAATAGAATACTAATTGTTCATTTTATGACTAAAAAGTCGGGTATCAGTTATGGTAGTATATGCCCCTGTAGAACTGACTGACAAAGATACTAGTGACTCAGATGAATTTTACTTACAGTTACAGGAGCAAATAGACAGGGCCCATGTAGAAATATGATGTAATTACTGGGAGATTTTAATGCCCAGGTTAGTAGAAATAGGGATAGATGGTATCCCAGCCTAGGTAAATTTGGTGTAGGAAAAGAAAACAGTAATGGATACAGACTTTTGCAATTTTGTAGGTATAACAATCTAGTTATAATCAACATGGTGTTTGGTCATAAAATGGCTCATAAGCTAACATGGTATTCATTTGATGGTAAGACAGCAAACCTTATTGATTATGTTTTAGTAAACCAAAGACTGGCAGGATCAATACAAGATACTAGGGTATATAGGAGTGCTGTTATTGATGTTAAAAGTAAAGATCACTATCTAGTAGTGTCAAAGGGTAATTTAAAGCTGAAATATTGGAAGGGTGCCTACCTCCTGGGAAGTTATGATGTTGGTAGTCTCCAGGATGAGAATTTGAGAGAAACTTTCCAGGAACAGTTGAATACTAAACTTAAGAGTTTAACATTTGATAATGTGGAAGATGGTTGGAATAATTTTAGAAAAATAATTTGTGAAGTTGCTGAAGGTGTATTAGGTAAGAAAGCTAGAACTGCAGCTAAAAATATTAGTGAAAAAGCTTTATGTTTAATAGAAAGGAGAAAGGACTTGTACAAGAATTATCTGAGTGATCAATTGTATAAAAACAAAAGAAATGTAAAGAAAGTGGAGAAAGCATTAAATATGAACTAAGGAGGTGTGAAGTGGAGGCCATGGATAAAATTGCTGAGGATCTGGAAGATGCAGCTAGACGGCATAATAGTAAAATATTGTACTGGCACATTAACAAATTGAGAGGGAGTAGTCAATCCGGACTTGGCCCAGTTAAAGATAGGAATGGGGCCACAATTAGCAATAAGGAAAAAACTAAAGAGAGATGTGCCAAACATTTTGAGAATTTGCTTAACCAAGATAGAGTTGCAGGAAAAATATAGAGGAAAATGAAAAACTTTGATACCTTGGATGTGAAGGAAGATTTGTTTTGTGAGGAGGAATTAGCAACAGTACTAAAAGGATTGAAGAATAATAAGGCTCCAGGTGCTGATGGGGTGATAAATGAGTTTCTTAAATACGATGGCTCTGAGGTTAGAAACAAGTTACTGAAGATTATAAATATGATTTTTGAAAAAGGGGAAGTACCAAATGATTTTAGGAAAACCTTAATTAAGCCACTGTATAAGAAAGGTGATAAGAGTGAATGTCGTAATTATCGAGGCATTAGTCTGGTCCCTATAGGTAATAAATTACTTAGTAATATGATACTTTTTAGACTGAGAGATGCCATAGACAAAGTTTTAAGAGAAGAACAGTGCGGTTTTAGAAAAGGTAGAGGATGTGTCGACCAAATTTTCACTCTTAGGCTAATAATTGAGAAGTGCCAGAGTTGTCAAACACCTTTGGTCCTCAGTTTTATAGATTATGAGCAAGCGTTCGATTTTGTTGATAGGAGGGCTTTAGTAAAGGTTTTATCCTTGTATGGTATACCAGACAAATACATTAAAGTGATTAGTGCTATGTACGAGAATAACATTGCTGTGGTTAAGGTAGGAAATGAGGTTAGCAGCTGGTTTTGTAATAAATCAGGAGTTAAGCAGGGTGGTGTTCTATCCCCCTTTGTATGGATTATTTTGATGGACTTTGTTTTTAGGAGCACAGGAAAGGCAATGGGAGACCACGGAATCAAATGGGGAGGAAAAATTCTCCTGGACTTGGATTATGCTGATGATTTAAGCATCCTAGATGCAAGTATGAGCAAAATGTATGAAGTTTTAGAGGTTTTGTGAGTTCAGGGTGCTAGAATTGGTTTGAAAATTAATGTTAGAAAGACTAAGTCACTAAGGCTAGGAATAAATGAAGATGAAAAGGTGACATTGGGTAATGAAAAGATTGATCAGGTAGGCAGCTTCCCTTACCTTGGTAGTATTGTTAGTAAAGATGGTGGGAGCAGTGAAGATGTTAAATATAGAATAGGCAAGGCTCAGGGTGTTTTTTCAAAGTTAAGAAAAGTCTGAAAGAATAGGAAGATAAGTCTGCAAACCAAGATAAGAATATTAGAAGCTACAGTGATGACAGTGGTCAAATATGGCTCTGAAGCATGGACGCTCCGAAAAGCGGATGAAGATTTGCTAGATGTTTTCCAGAGAAATTAGTAGTGTTTTTTTTGCGTGGTTGGTTCCGTGGTTTAATCGTGTTTTGCCATTTTTGCGTTTTCGACAAAACACGTAACAGCATGTTTTAACAAAACTTCGTTTTTTTTGCAAAACATGAAACATCATGTTGCCTGTTCGACTGTCTGTGTCCTCAAACTTAGAACTTGCTCTTTGTGCGTGTTCCGTGTTCGATTGGTCCCTATCCAGATAGAAAAAAGTTATCTGTAGATGACAAAAGAAAGGATAAGATAGAAAGGAAGAAAATGGACATAGATCCTGCTGAATATGTGTTTTTGAATAGAGGCCAAGATGAAACATAATTGTACAAGAAAACAGGCAAGTAAAAAGCTCAGAATTTTTCCACATGTTTTCACAGTTTTGAATATTTTGCCACTTTTCCTAAAATGCGTTTTTAGACGTTCAACCAGGAACATGGACAGAGAACACGAAAGCGACAAAAACTGCGTTTTTGGGCTAGAACATGAAACTTGGAACATGAACCATGAAACATGGAACTTTGAAAAAAACGCAGCTATTGCTTAAGGATTGTTCTGGGTACCTGGCTGACTGACCGTTTTTCAAACAATAGGCTATACGAAAAATGTGGTTCAATACCGCTCTCTAGGGCTATAATGAAAGAAAGGTTGAGCTGGCTAGGGCACGTTGTGCGGATGAAGGATGACATATTGCCGAAGATTGTTCTTTTCGGCCAACCGTCTAGGGCTAAACGGAAAGCAGGTTGTCCCCGTCTGGGGTGGGAGGGCATCATAAAGAAAGATTTAAAGGAAATGGGAACTTTGTGGGCGGGTGTAAAAAGGGAGGCTTTGAATAGTTGGGGTGGAGGGGGAGCGTGCAAAGCTGTGTTGGCCTCAGGCGGCTTGGTGCTGTGGTGAGTTGTTAGTAGTAGTAGTAGTAGTGTGGCCACCAGAGCTAATCAGTAAATTTAAATTTTTTAACCACTAAAATAAAAGTATAGACAGTCATGATGCAGAGTAGTCCTTGCATAGAAATTAAATATACTGTCACTGCTCAATGATTTCATTTTTACCCCTAAAATATTTAAGTTTTTCTGGAAAGCAGGGAAAGTTCTTTTTTCTAGTGCATTTGGAGCAGAGAGCTTTTTTGAAACATTTTGTTTCCTAATTTTTACTTTACTGTTTGATCACAATATTAGAACAGGAAAGTAAATCTTTCTTCAATTTATTTAAATTATACCAAATACATTTTACACCAAAGATTCTAATTATAAAACTCCAAGCTGAAATCAAACTACCTTTCCTTTAACAACCAATAACCCTAACGTTATCTGCTGAGGTTTGATCCAGTTAATAGACGAAGTTAAATAAAAGCGTTAAAAATAAAAGGTTTTCTTTAAAATATGTAATAAAGAACTTTTTATTACAGTGACTGTGTGTGCCTAAATCATGCAGGAGTCCCATTCATCTTCACAATGTTAAAATTTCTTGAAAAATAAATGATAGATAGAAAAAAAGAATTCTATTGATGCACATTGCCCTTTGGAAGAGCCACCATAGCTATTTATTGGGGATGTAGGTGCAGGGGTGTAGCTTGGGTTTTGAGTTTGGAAGGGGGGGGGGTATAAAGAATGTGCTGACAAATTGTCATGTGTGCCAACAAATGCTGACACATAAGCTAAATTAAACTAAAACATAAGCTAAGTTTCAAGGTGTTGGTGTGCAGCACCAACACCTTGGAACTTTGAAGGGGAGCCCCCCCCCCCCCTTAGCTGCAACCGTGTGCAGGGGGTCACTTCAACTTTTCAAAACATTCCTTATAAGTTTTCTATATTTGGATTTACTACAAAAAACAAAGCAAGTTTTGTCCCAAGTTTTCAAATTGTTTTCTTATCATGTCTCCTAATCAGGGGCCACAATTCTAATTTTTTACCTTTCCTGAAGATACCATTCCTGAAGAGGGGGGGGGGGACAAACACCCCAGGACACAAAACAAGCTTATGAGCAAATTAAAAAGAAAAACTTCAAAAGAAGACCTTGGCTAATTCAATGTTTAGAATTATCCACATTACAATACTCAGGTAATTTGTCAAACATAGTTATGTATTTTAGTTATAGTGGTGGCCTTTCCCATCTGCTTAACTCTAAGGGTTCATTTGTGCATTAAGATGATAGAGCAATGTAATGAGCATGGGCAAGGCTTTAACAGTTCTGTTTCCCAGCTAGTTAGGTATACTAGGTTGGCCCCCCTATTAATAATTTTAGGAGTTTTCAGGGGCAACAATTTCACTGTTTTTTGGTGAAGATACAAAAAAGGTATGTTTTTAATCCATAGAATATATTCCAGCAAAAATGTTTAATGACACAGTGACAGTTTTATTTCATTTTATTTGTTGCAATAAAAGTCATTCTTCCATCATTACTCCATGTTGAAACAGTTTTTAAGTGAAAGTAATAAGCTAATTGTTCCCAAACAAACTTAGCTTAATTATAGCTTTGCCTATATTTTGTTTAATTTATATTTAATGTTTAAACAGCTCAGTGCCACTAAAAGAGGTGAATTTAAATTTTTTTTTAACAGCTAAAAACTCACTTTAATTAGTATTGTGGCAAGTCTTATTTGATGGATAATAGTTTTTTTTGCAAGGAGAGGAGAGACAATAAGGCAAAAAATAATAAAGGAAAGAATAATAAGAAAAAGAGAGGCAACAAGAATGCTAATAAGAGGCAGGTATGACTATGAACTGTTCCAATTATCTTATACATGAATTAAGACAAGGCATGATCTTTTCTCTCTAATTTGTGTATAAGTTTCTTAAGATACTGATGCCTAATGGCTCTTGTTGCACCATTCATGGCAAGGCTCAGCATGACTCTTAAATTTGTCCATTGAAATTAAGATCAAAGGTTTAAGGCAAATTGGTGAATTTGTAAAACTGTCAACATAGAATGCAGCACTAGTAGAAATAGGCTATATATAAGCCTGTACCCATTTTGATAATTAGTGCAACATTAAAACTCTAAATGAAAAGAAATTATTCCATATATGAGGGACATCTTCCCCTGTCAATCCCTTGCTCTTTATGCTAAAGCTTCACTATTGTCTCATTTCTTTAAGAACAACTCCTGAAACTCAAGGGCCATTTAATTAGAATAAGAAGCTTTCTTAAAGCACTAAACTTTTTGAACTTAAATCTTTGTCCTTAAACCTTTTACATTCCATCAAATGACTGCATGTCTGCTTTTGTAAATTTTATATAAGAAATAAGACCAAAAATTCATACAATCAGTGCTAAAACAATTAGTTATTTCTAAAAATTATTCTTTTATTTTTTCACGTGTAATTCTCAAAAAGTGGGTATATGTCCATTTAGTATACTTCTGCTTTGTCAACATTTGCAGGCTTTAGTGTGGAAGTCAACCAGGTCCACTTCTTGTCAAAAAGTTTATGACATGAAAAGACTTTCAAGAAGAAATTAGTCAAATACACTAGGCCTATAGCCTCTAAAATAAACTAATGCTGGGTTGAGTCCAGTCCATAGCTTTGTTTAAAAAATTCTTTTAAATGATAATTGTTCTAAAATTCTGCTTTTTATTTAATTTATAACTGTTTTTCAAATAATTCCAGGAAATCTACCTCCCCCTCCATGGAAACCCTCCCACACAAAAAATTCCTCCAAGGAAAATTCCTGCCATGTATAACCTCCCCTAGAAATTATCCATCCTTGCTAAAAATTTTCCCTAAAGGAAGAAAATGTTTCACAGAAAGCAAAGCTAAAGACAAAACAACAAACAAGTGCTTTTGAAATGTTGCAGTCTTGTGATGATTTTCTGGTCATTAATCAATGTAGTTACTTGTATATTTTTTTGAATGTTTGTACCTTCATTGTTGAAAATCAAGAAAAACAAGAAACCTGAGAAGATCTGTATAGAAAGCCAAGTGGTCAGATCAACTTGATATTACCCATGTTTTTCCTGAAGATGATTATGCTACATTGCTAACCATCCTGGTTTCAAAGTTATGAGAGATCAGTTTGAATATCAAGAATGATGTTGATTGTGTCATTTATATGGTAAACAACTGCTGAACAAGATCCATATTGGTCCTTTTTGTGGTATCAGGAAGATCTTTAAAGGCCCCTTTTTCTGCAAAAATATCCCCAAATTCCCCTATTTTTGACTCCTTGAACCTGCAGCATCCCTGGTATTGGCTCTCTTGGCTTGCTATAGTCAACATCTCAGGTCTTCAGTCCTTGTAAATGTGCACTTTATCTGGCCTTCAGATTTGCCTTTTTATGCTTGTTGTCATAATGTCACATTTCCAGTTTTTTTGTTTGTTTCTCTTTTTTTCTCCTTTTTATGGCTAGAGTCTATAATTATGTTTCCAGAATAATACTCTATGAATTCTCAGTTTTCTAGCTTGATTAGTTCAGCTCATATTTCTGTGCAGGCAAAAATTGTACATGCAGAACCATAAACAAATTTAATGCTAAATTTTAGAAAAACTGTAGATATCTTTACTTGAGCCAAAAAGTGATACTTTCAGTATTTGCAATGAATTAGGATCTATTCTTGGAATATTGAGAACCAGTGAGGTGATAAAAAAAAATAATTACCTTTAAGAAAGAAGCCTTAAGGTGACTGTATGCTACAGAGCTTGCATTGAAGCCAAACTTGCTGGTACTGTAATTTATTCAATTGAATTGTTAAAGATATTATTGCTCCTTGTAATTCCGAAAATGAAGGACTGCGTTTACATGCAGTGTCTTGGTTGTTTCAGTGAAAACTTCTCACCCAATATAAATTGATACATTTTCCATCTTTCAGTAATTCCGAAAATGAAGGGGTTAAAAATAAAAAATTTCAAGAATATAGCCATTGTATTCTTAGACTATTGAGGGGAATCAGTTAGTGCAGAATAGATACACATTGTAGTTTGTTGCAATAACTGTACTCAAAAAAGAAAAGAAAATTAAATGTTTTTGCTCTTTCCTACATATGGTCTGTCATTTTGAGTCACTAAATACACATCTATAAGGTACCTGATTGCAGACTATATATATATGTCTGTAGATTGTGTTCTTTGTAATACTGAATGTAATGTAAAAGCTTCTGGACATTCCTTGATAGTTTTTTACAAATCCAGAGTAAACCATTTGCAACTATCCCTTGAAACCACTGAATTCAAGGAAGAGCTAAATCTTTTGTTGAACGTTTTTTCTCTCTGTCTCACTTTTCCTTTTTCTCTATCCTTCAGAGAGAAATTTTGTAATAAAATTTGGATTTGAAACTGTTCCCCTACTTTTTAGAAGAATTATGGCAAATCGTCCAAAAAGGAGTGTCACACAGAAAGTTAATATTTCTTACACAGAAGAGAAAGAAGAGGATGAATTGGATTTATCAGATTCAGAAGCCGAAGATGAATTTGTACCGGAAAAACTTGACTTATCAGAAGAAAGTGATGCTGAAAATACTGAACAAAATGGTTTGTTATTTTATTTTTTTGTCAGGCGGCTTGGTGCTGTGGTGAGTTGTTAGTAGTAGTAGTAATAATAAACATATGTCATGCTATTAGATCCTCTTTTTTTGTATTTCTAGCATAGGGGGTCAGATTTACACTGAAATTTGTGTAGCATTAGCTTATTTTTTTTACTGATTTTCAAGCATTTGTAACTTTTGATAGAGATATTAAAAATAGAAAAAAAAAACTTTTGACAAAACTTGCTTTGTTTTTTGTAGTAAATCCAAATATAGAAAAATTATAAGGATTGATGTTTTGAAAAGTTGAAGTGACCCCCTGCACACGGGTGCAGCTAAGGGGGGGGGCTCCCCTTCAAAGTTCCAAGGTGTTGGTGCTGCACACCAACACATTGAAACTTAGCTTATGTTTTAGTTTAATTTAGCTTATGTGTCATCATTTGTTGGCACACTGGATGATACTGTCGGCACATTCTTTATACCCCCCCCTCCAAACTCAAAACCCAAGCTACACCCCTGCACCTACATCCCCAATAAATAGCTATGGTGGCTCTTCCAAAGGGCAATGTGCATCAATAGAATTCTTTTTTTCTACCTATCATTTATTTTTCAAGATATTTAACATTGTGAAGATGAATGGGACTCCTGCATGATTTAGGCGCACACAGTCACATTTTGCAGACTGCATCAAAGAATTCTCTATGATTAGTAGGGAAAACTGTAATAAAAAGTTCTTTATTCCATATTTCAAAGAAAACCTTCTATTTTTAACGCTTTTATTTAACTTCGTCTGTTAACTGGATCAAATCTCAGCAGATAACGTTAGCGTTATTGGTTGTTTGAAGGATAGGTAGTTTGATTTCAGCTTGGAGTTTTATAATTGGAATCTTTGGTGTAAAATGTATTTGGTATAATTTAAATAAATTGCAGAAAGATTTACTTTCCTGTTCTAATATCGTGATCAAACAGTAAAGTAAAAATTAGGAAACGAAATGTTTCAAAAAAGCTCTCTGCTCCAAATGCGCTAAAAAAAAGAACTTTTCCTGCTTCCCAGAAAAACTTAAATATTTTAGGGGTAAAAATGAAATCATAGAGCAGTTACAGTATATTTAATTTCTATTCAAGGACTGCTCTCTGCATCATGACTGTCCATACTTTTATTTTAGTGGTTAAAAAATTTAAATTTACTGATTAGCTCTGTTGGCCACAGCTAAACAATATTAATATAAAATTAATCAAAGAAGATATTTCTAGTCTTTGACATTAAGCAAATATAAAATAATTAGTGAGCTTAGGATAACATCAAGAAACAATGATTTGTTCTTTGTGAAGTTATGAACCTGTACTCATTTTAAAAGTTGTACGCTATTTAATATCCATTTAGTTTCTGATCTATGTTTAATTGCTTCTAAATATTAAAATGTGATAATACTAAAATTTGGAAATTCTCAGTCAGTAGAACCCTGTGGGCGAGATGACAGAAAAGGGAAGAAACTTTTTTGAATTTTTGATTTTTTTATTTTTTTTATGTATATATACTTCAGTTTGCTTTTTTTTTCAGTTTGCTATTATTTCACCTGTCATATTTTTCATGTTTTAGCTTGAAAATAAAGTTAGCTAGAAAAACTACATAGTCTTGTCTTAACTAGGAACTTACAGAAAGTACAGATGAAGAAGTTGTCTCTAACTTATCTTCAAAAAATAGTTTCCAAAAATACAAGAGTTTGGACAGATTCAACAAACAGTTAATGCAGCTAACTCTTAGGGAAGTTAGCTGGGGATATTAAAAGTTAAATCCGGATTTCCTCTGGCGTCCTCCTGGTTGATCTTGGGAGAATTTCTCCCAGACTCCTTGATGTATGTATATGTTTTAAAAAAAATATAAAATAAAATCACTAACATGGTTATAGGATCTAAAAATTACAACGAAAATTTAAGTCATCCATATTTTTGTTGATTTTTGGAAATATTGATTTTTTGTAGTGACTCAAGCTGATCACTTAGGTAACTTGTGTTGTTGAATTGTGGGCCCCATACAGGGCAAGCATACTCGAGAATTGGTCAGATATATTTAAGATAAGCCGTCTTTAGTTGGGACACAGAAAAACCGAAACGACGTAGTAAGATAAGGGTACGCATCGCACCATTTGCTTTTATAGTGATTGTATCAACATGAGTACTAAACGAGCAGTCAATGCTGAATGTGATACCGAGAATTACAGCCAAAGATACACTAGGATACGGTGGAGGAGGACTGACAAAGTCCCTCTTTAGAGGCTTAGAGTGAAGTATTTTGGTTTTTCCTTCGTTGATTTGAAGGCTGCTGATACTACATTGGTCTTTAAAGGTGCTCATTATTGCATCACTGAATTGGGGAACTGCCTCAGAGTTTTCAATGAGATATTTCAGAAGAACTGACAAGTCGTCTTTACTTAAACCTGTCCTTAAACTCAGAAAGCACAAAGTTTATAACTGCTCAAAAGAACAGCGCTGCAAGTTTCGTGCCTTGTGGAGCACCACACGTGAGCTCAGCCCATTTGGAGTTGGTGTCTCCAGGGAAAAGGCTGTAGACGCACTGGAAATGGTCTTGCAAAAACTCGATCACTAAAAGAGAATATGCTTGCGTGTGGCCATCGCACATAAATTTATCACAGCTATGAAATAGCGAATAAGGTCAAATGCTTTTCGGTAGTTCACTAGGAGAAGATCGACAATCGCTTTTCCTTGGTCAAGCCACTCGACAATAAGGTGATACATTCTCACTAAGTAAACAGTTGTGCTGCTTCCTTTCAAGCATCCGTACTGATATGGGTCAAGAGAAAGAGAAATCTGTGACATCAGCTCGCAGTATATAAACGTTTTTGTCACCTTAGACAGGTTCGGGGTTATTGAGATTGGTCGGAGTTGGTCGCAAGATTCGGGACCGTTCACTTTGGGAATGGCGCGAACGTACGCTCTCTTCCAAGCATTAGGGAACACTTGCTCTTGGAAACACTGGTTAATAATGGAGGAGAGTGGCTTGGCAAGGAAAATAGCGAATGCACGTAACAACTTTAAATGAAGTTCGCCAGGGTAAGACGCACGGTTCCTGTTCAGCTTCTGAAGTTCCTTGTAAACGGCAAACTCGAGAATTTCACCTACATTATCAATCTCTGCTTCAGTAATGAGAGACTCGATTTCTGAACTTGTGATTGACGGAAAGGTGGTACAGATTCCTACAAAAAAAAGAGTTCACTTCCGTAGCCGATAACAAGGTACCATCCTCTTTCAATACCCTTAAGTCACTGGGTTTCATTTTACCAGCAAGTCTCTTTACTGGTGAGTGCCATTTGTATGAATCTGTCATAAGTAAGGGCATAATTTTGTCCTTCACATATTGTCTCTTTTCTGGCCTGTTCATTTTGACTATATGGTTCCGCAACTTGGCTGAAACAACTGAACCGCCATTGCTGTGAAGGCGGCGGCAGCGAGTCTTAATAAGGTTCTTGAGGTCGCTTGTGATCCATGGTTTATCAGTACATGTAACGGTAATGACATTAGTTGGAAAACAAGCATGGAACTTCTCCTGAAGTAGGCTATTTAGCTCACTGACTTTGACGTTGATGTCCGGCTCGGAGCAAATGTCATCAAATTCGTAGTTGCCGATCCAGTGACCGAACGTAGAAATTGAATCTCTCGTTAGTGGTCGTATAGTAGTTTTGACTCGTTTGCTCTTGGGGATTGCCGAATTCGCTTCCCAGAAAATTATGAAATGATCGGAATTCTGGAGGGGTCCTAGGGACCCCTCCCTAGGGGTCCCTAGGTGCGTCATAGAAGTCTGTAAGGTTTGTTAAGATCAAGTCAAGTATGCTCCTACTCTCATGGGTCGGTATTGCGACAACTTGCCGCAAATCCAAGACACTGGAAACCCACTTTTTGTTTGTTTGGTTAAAGTCACCAGCAATCACAAAAGCAGGAGAGGCATACTTATGGCGCATTTTGTCTACGAAAAACTGTATGTGCTCAATAAGTTTTTTCCTATTTCTGGCACTCTCAGGATAATAGGCGAAGCAATTATTCAAACTTGTAATATCAAACCAGTGTAGCCTTTAATGCGCGCTGACTCAGAAGTAATGGCCCAACATTCACTTAATATTGCAACTGAGGCGTTACTCTGCTTGATTATAACTTCAGTTTCGTCGATTTTGTTGTTCAAGGAACGCGTGTTACACACGAGTATATTAGGTAGCTTTTGTTTCGCTGAAAAACACTGAGGACGTAGAGCAGGCAGTGTTTTGTCCCAGTCGCTAATCACAACCGGTTCGTTATACCAAGGAGTGAGCACAGGCAGCGTTTTATGAGCAGGAAAGCAATTTACTGGTACTAGGCAACTTGGTCTACTCGGTAGGGCTTTAGTCTTGGTCCTAGTTGAAATTAACACTGGTATCTTCATCCCCTTTTTGAGTCTACTTCCACGTTTCCCGCGATGAGAGCGTTTGATAGATGTTGTGGCTATGGTAGAGCGATCTGGTGGCGCTTTTAGAAGTCCAAATTGCAGTAGGCTACAAGACATAAATGTTGCCACCACCAAGGAAGGTGAAGAAAGTTGAAATAGGGTGATCTTCTCGTATTTAATTTGCATGACAATAGCACTAAGCAAGGTCAGGAACACTAAGTCTTTGGTTACTTACACCATCACTGCAGGAAACTTGGAAAAACCAGCACAAAACAAGCTAAACTGAGATGACGAGAGTCAGCTTTTTCATAGCGCTCACAGCAATTGATTTTTTCCTGAAGCTTTCCTGTAGTAAAGTTTTTGGATCTGAACCTTCAAAAAACCTAGTAGGTACTTTTTTTCGTAAAAATACTGAATAAATCATCACATTTATTGCAACATTAGAATAATTAACAGATATTTTTTTTTTTACTTGCAGACTTTGAAAATGCAGCAGAACATTTAAAGAAAAGGACAGAAAAGCCATGTTCCTCAATGTCTTTGAAAGAAAAAGTTTTGAGAAACAATTCGTTCTTATCACAGTTCGGCGCATCTACTTCATCAACTTCTTTTCAGACAATGGGGAATCTGAGTGAGGAATCGGAGAGTGAGGATGATAAACCCATCTTAAAACAACCAAGGATAAATGATGTTCAGTTTAAGAGTCATACTGAAAATGATATTAGTGATGAGACAGAAGAAATAAGTGAAAATTTTTGGGAGCAGCAAATATCAGCCATTACTGCCCTTTCTGAAGACAGTTTAAAGTCTGAAGACAAAACTGAAACTAACATAAATAACGATGTTTGTTCAATGCTTGGTATAGCTGATAAAACAAAAGATATGTTGAATCTGCCCCCATCCAAACAAGCTAAAATTAACAGCTTAGTACCTCAGGAAGGTGTGCAGATTTCGATTGAACTACCAAAGCTGAAGAGGAGTAAAAAAGAGAAGGCTAATCTACAAGAACTGCTGAGGAAGCATCTAAGAAAAGAAAAGAAGGAACTCTGTTTGAATATCCACAAAGTACATATTTGTTGCCTAATTGCTCATGGGATGTATTTAAATAATATTCTTCGCTCTGAGATATTGAAAGCAAGTGTTATGTCAGTTTTACCATTCAGTGCACCAATCAAAACAAGCTTCTCTTATGTTGATAGCTTATTGCGCTGGTATAATAAAAAATATTTTGTTGCCAAAGAAAATGATAAAATTGCAAGAAATTTGGAGGATGCTTTATTGAAAAGGAATGAAACAAACATATTTTATAATAGTGTTGAATTCGTTCTATTCTTTGTTTTGATACTGCGTGTTGGAGGTGTCGCTGCAAGGTTAGTGATATCGCTACAGCCGGCGAGACTGAAAGTTGAGAAAGAGGCAAGCGATAACGATGACAAAACGAAGAAAAAGGAAAAGGTAAAAAATGAAAATGTTGTAAGTGATATTGAATCTGAAAATGATGATGATTTTGAAGAAGTTCCTGAAATTATACAAGAAGTTGGTAATAAATCAGTAAAAAAAGGCAAAAAGAGTAAAACTGAGTCCAAGTCTTGCAAAAAAATTTCAATTGACCAAACTAGCCCATATTTTAAATCAGAAGATGACAGCAAGAAAATGACTAAAAAAAGAGGTAAAAAATCCGCCCCTAGGAGTCAAGACATAGGAAAAGGACTTCAAAAGAGGAATGATAAAGATGGGGAAAATATTACTATGAAAAATGGTATGGGTAAAGGTGAAGATCCACCAGTCTTAAGTCCTCAAAGGGTTGTTTCAAAGAAAGATAGTAGCAGTTTTACAAATGGCAGAAGAAAATCAAATAGAAACCAAATAGATCAATCGGAGCTTCCAGTTCTGAGTCCCCAAATACCATTGAAGTCTCACAGGAAACTGTCACATGATAGTGATGATGAGCCTCTATCGAAAAGATTAAAAGTAGAATCTATGAGCTCATTACCTGAAAGAGCCTTGAAAGAAAATTTGCTAGTATCCAAGGGCAAAGACCTATCAAAAAGTGAAAAAGGAAGTAAAGGACTTTTAAAAGAGAAAGTAATAAAGGAAGCATTTAAGATTAAAGAAGAAATTATAAGTCCTAAAAAAGAACTGAAAAGCCCATTAAAAAACGAGCAGAAGAGCCAAGTTAAATCGCCAAATCCAAAAGCAATACAAAATTTGGTAGAGAAGAAAACGGAGGACAAATCTCGAAAAATGCTTTCTAGTGATGAAGAGGGTATGAGCTACAAGAAAGCATGTGATTATTGGGTTGAAGCTTATTTGGAGCAGGAAAGAAAATGGTGCCCCATTGACATCCCACTGGGTAAAATGTTCTGTGAAAGGGAATTAGAGGTATATATGATTTCTCTTTCTTTTTTGCACCTTTATTTTGATCATTCTATTTCTGTACAGTTATTTCCAATACCTGTATAATTATAACTTGTAGGCTTTTTGCAGGTTTTTGATCCGTGAGTAAACCAGGTTTTTACCATGTTTTTGATCCGTGAGTAACCGTGAGTGCGCCTTACCAGGTTTTTGATCCGTGAGTAAATCATTGTCTTTCTGTCATACAAACAGACCAAAAGCAAATGTTTTAAACACATTCCCACATAATATCTGATTCTGATGCCGGGTGTGGCGGAAAACCCTTGTTCCTGCTGCAATCACAAGTAAGTACCAAAAAATAGAGACAAAAAAAAAGTTAGCCTGGTTTTTCCATCATTGGAAAAAAGGTCTAAATATTTCGATTGTATATCTGACAATTTTGTCTTAACTTCTCAAATTTCATTTTTATTCAACTAAATTAGTTAAAGATCAATTTCGTCATTTCTATATCGTGGAGGAAACTCACTATTTTGACACTAAAATATTTAAATTGTCGTATTTGCTAACAAGTATTTTCTAAAAAAAATTCTAAACAAGCAAAACTATCCATGTCGTATCGTGCAAAACTTAGTTGCTAGCTCTAAGGGACGCCAAGTTTCATAGAATATCGATTGGTTTGATCAGATTGCGCCTTTATTCAGGGTAAATATATAATATGTATCTGAAATATTGTGTAAGGCACGTACACTGGAATTTATTTAAAGGGGGGGGGGTATTGGAAGTGCGATTATAGGCGCATTATATTCTTTTCTTTTGTGAATTAGTCAAGAGCCACGCAGCCTGTTCAGTATGTTCTGGCTTTCAACTCTAATGGGTCTTTGAAAGAAGTGACGCCACGTTATGCCTCTGATTGGCTCACCCAAATTAGAAAACGCAGAATAGATGAAGCATGGCTTGAAGAGACACTATCACCGTACAAAGAAGCAGAAAGCGCGAGAAGCAGGAAAGAAGACGCTGAAATAAAGAAGATGCTCATGGAGAAACCGATTCCTTCGTCTATATCAGAGTAAGTTTCCCGGCCATGGATTTTTTTATGTGAATTGAATTAAACACCCTAGAACGTAGGTAGGAATACAGGAAGAGTGGGGGCCTTCGGTTCTGTACCCCCTCTTTTCTCCCGAAATCTCAGTATTTTGAAAGTGTTCATATAGTTTCTTATATTTTCTATATAATCCACCAATTTGTTGTGTATTTTAATTTTTTGTCCTTTTCGAAATAAGTGTTTGCGCACCTGTTGGCTTTAGCTGAGAATGTAGAGTAGTTTCCTTTCTAGGTGTGTAGTTTTCAAATGGGGAAACTTGAATTTATTTTGTTAGCCATACTCTATTTATAACTTTATCTCCGTGTCTGTGCATAAGAAGTCCGTCAAGATTGGTCTGAAGGACCTACCCTTAGGAAGATTTGATGAACCTACTAGCTTTGTTTTTGCCTATGTTTATTTCAGTATTCATTGTCTTGTCTTCAACTTGCTGACTTAACTTTCTCATATTTTTGTTTTTCTCTTTTTCCTTCTTTACTATGTTCAATGTATTTAATGTGCTAAATTCATAAAGAATCATCTCTTTTCAAGGTTGAAAAGTCACCCACTCTATGCTCTTAAAAGGCATCTTTTGAAGTTTGAAGCAATATATCCTTCAACTATTGCGCCGCTGGGATATATACGTGGAGAACCTATCTTTCCTCGAGACTCTGTGTACACACTTCACTCCAGAGAAACTTGGATTAGGCAAGCAAAAGTAGTTAGAGTGGGGGAAAAACCTTATAAAATTGTCAAGGCGAGGCCTAAGTGGGACAAGGTGAGTTTAGCTGATTTATATAATTCAGTTTCAATTGATTAATTTAATCTCAAAAATACATTCTTACTCCTAAGAAAAGTCCGGCGTGGATTTTGCTTGGGGGGTTAATTGGAGACTAATACTACCCTTCTACTAAAAACTCACTGCACCACTAAGCTGCTTGAGAATAAAACAGTTGTGCAAGCTCTCCTCTACTCCAATCTATTCGATGCTTCACTCTTTACTTTATCATGAAGTATTAATTCCTCTAAATCGTTTCTTTTTACCTCCTCCCACCCTATTCGGGGACAACCCACCTTCCTTTGGCTACCATCCATTTTGTATTTTTACACTAATAATACCACTTAGATAAGTAAAGCTATCCACCTGATAGATTTTCTCGTTACCCAATATCGCCTCTTTACATTAGTCTAAGTGAATTAGTCTTCTTAAAATTAATTTTCAAACCTATTCTTACATTTTGGTTTCCCAAACATGAAATTCAGTCGTATCACTAATATTTTTATCTAAGGATCTGAAACTATATGAATATCTAGATATGGGAGAGTTTGCCCTTCCCATTTGATCACATACTCTCCCGTAGCCTTTGCCGTGTTCCGTGCGACAAAGTCAACCAAAAGAATCCATATAAACGGGGATAGGACACAACCCTTCGTAATTCATTATTCAATACCAAGCCAGCTACTAACTCACTTTCTGCCTTAACCAGAACAATATTATCCAATTACCTAGCACTGTTCTCTTTAATATACTAGACTGGTAAAACACACATTGATATAAGTTTCACAAAAGCTTTTCTATTAGCTAATCAAATGCCCCTTCATAATCTCTAAACTTGAGAACTAAAAGGGTCTCATGTTATGGGCGCTTCTCAATTATTACTCGAAGAGTGAAAATTTGGTCATCACATCCTCTCCCCTTCCGAAAAGCACAGTGTTCTTCACTTAAAACTTTATTTACAGTATCACTTAGTGTAATAAGCATCTTTATCACTTTTCTCGTAAATAGGTCTAATTAAAAATTCTCCTAAAATCACCAGGTACGTCCCCTTTTCCAAAATTATAATCTTAACTAATTTTCCTCTAACTTTGCAGCCACTGTATTTCTAAAACTCAATTACCACGCTAACACTACCAGGGGCCTCATTATTTTTCGATTCTTTTAGTACTGTCTCTAACAGCTTCCGACAGAACAAATCTTCCTTCACTTCCATATTGGCGAATTTTATTCCATATTTTCTGCATCAATTCCTATAACTTTATCATGGTTTAACACATTATCAAAATGTTCTGTCCGTCTCTTTATAGCACTTTTCTTATCCCTAATTGAGGCCCAGTTTTTATCTTTCAATGCCACAAGTCCAGACTGACTGTTTCTTTTAAACTTCTTAACATGCCAATTCAGTATCTTACTATAATGCCGTCTGGGTAGATTATATTCATTTAGAACAGAAAACTGCTTATTTAAATTTTAGTTTGACGAAAAGTACAAAGAAAAAAAATAAAAAAAGGCAAGTTTGAAGATAAATCATAATTCAGGCCTGTCTACGCGTGCTTTCTGAGCTGACCACTAAAACCCAATTTGTTCCAAAAGCTGGTTAAAGTATAATAGATATTCACTTAACATTCTTTTTGTTAACATGTGAAACAAAATGGGCATTTAGTGCTGAAGATGCTTTGAAGTTATGATTTGGATAAGGTAGAATTCAAATGTCACAGCCCAATCAATAAAATAAGCTGACCAATGTAGTTTATGGTTTTTATACCGCCGCTCTTCCCGAAACGATCTGTGTATCTCGCATGTTTAGGAAAAGAGAAACTTTCATCTGGTGGATCTTCAGTAAGGTTTGTCTGATGGATCTCTCTAGTTACATGCCTTTAGTTACAACTTTAGGAGCATATTTACTTCTTAGGAGGTAAGGAAGACTGACCAAAATTAGGGAGCAAGTTGTCAGTACTTCTGGTGTAAAGGATGCTTAACAGAGATTTATCTACGGGAAACAAGAATACAAATAAAAAGTACGTATAAAATAGGAAAATAAGAAATATTCCCATTCAAATTTTGGTAAAATAAAGCTTCTGGTATGACTTGCCCCCTCTGTCCTTTTAGGAAGTTTCCTGGTGCTGCTTATGACCATGGATACCCACAGGATGGATCAGATGCTTTTCCCGGGGGGGGGGAGGCAAACGTAAAAAGGTAAATTTTAGGTTATTATTTTTAAAGTTTTTCCAGGATCAGGGTTCCTTTGGACCAGTCTTGGGGGGATTTCCCTTTTTGCTACCTGTTTGAATTAGCGTTCCGATCCAATTCCTCTTTATTTTTTGTGTGTATTCTTCATTATTTTTTTAGCTTATCTTCCTATTACTGCAGTTAAAGCGTAAATTGACGTCAATTTCCAGGTCCTACAAAAAACCCTTACTGACAAGCCTTTAGAAGTTTTTGGAGTTTGGCAGACCGAAGATTACGTTCCTCCGGTAGCTGTCGATGGGAAAGTTCCTCGCAATGAATATGGAAATGTTGAGTTGTACAAACCGAGCATGATTCCTAGTGGCTGTGTTCACTTACCCCAAAGTAAGATAATCAACATCATTTGGACTGTTCAGAGGTCAATTCAACTGTGTTAAAACAATAACGGAGGAAAGTCAGAAAAAGAGATTCATTGCAGGGTTTGCTTTTAACAGTTCAACTTTTTTTTGCAAAAATCTCAGAATATGCTTATGTTCTCAAATGTGGATAGGGCCATACAAAGGAGTTGGGTTAATAGGGCAAGCTACCCTGAGTGCCGTGGCTGTGGGAAACTCTAGAGGTGATGGTATTAGTCATTTGCTAGTTAACAGAATATTTTTTGAAGGGATGCTGAAGTTATTTTTAACCCGGACGCCATCAACCCTAGTAGTGGCACTGAATGTGGATAATTTTTTATGTGAATTTTCGAATGAAATTGATACAATCGATTAATAAAACATCATTTATTGTGCCACACGAAAAAAGTTTTGTTATATTTTGGTATCAATCTTTGCTTTTGGAGAATATCCTTGTGTTTATGTAAAGTTAGGAGACAATCCAGTGCTTCGGTGCCAACCCTTCTTAAGACGTAGAAAGCAGGACCAAAGGACGTATATAAGATTTTTTTTTCAATTCTACAGAAAATCCAGAGTAAGCTTTTGAAGCTTTTATGTAGGATTAGATCTTTTTTGTACGATAAAATAGTTGAAAATCGTTAAACCAAATTTTTCGCTTATTTATGTGGCTTCATTCATTGTTCAGTCTTTATGCTAGAGGTATTGAAATATTTTGAAATATTGACTGGTTTGTCCTGTCTACTTTGAAGTAAATATGCCTTTACCGAAAATTTGACAAGAAGGAAAGACTCCCTAGAGGACCTTGTAGAAAGTAATGCCTCATTTTTGAAAAATCAATCATACGCCCTTTGGTTTTGAGCTCGAGGATATGTTAGAGTTGGATAGTAATGATAAATTTTGTGCAGTAGATACATTTTATCACGAATGCGTGACGATTCAACAGTGAATTTGCCAAACAGTCCTTTTTATAGAATTTACTTCTTCTAGTAAATTTGACGTGGAACACAAACGTCAAGAACTAGATTCTTTGTTTCTAAAAGGGGACATATCCTCTGACGTGCGAAAGTAGTGTTGAGACATTTCTACTAGCCTTAATGTTGTTAGTTTTGAAAAGGCTCGTTCTCTATGCTACGCACTGTTTTTGAGTGTTATGAAAATCGGTTTTCGGTGAACTGGCTCGTGTCCAGGGCATCTTTCCTGTTCCTCTACTAGAGTGTGCATCCCTGCCACTTGTTTGCCTCAATTCTTTGAGGGTTCACTTTGTACACTGATATGACACAATCACATATGAAACTAAGAGAGGAAAGAAAATAATAAATGAAAAATAAAATATAAAAAGGAGAGAAAACGGGGATTTTCTCATCTTGACACAATGCTAGATATTGAGGAATGTTGGCATGCATACATTTATAATTATTTACTCTTTAGAGACGCATTGAAGACCAAAAGAGAGGCCGATTAAGAAAAATTAGCTACAATACTATGAACCGCAGTGGCGTATTTAGGGGGCCCAGCCTCACCCCACCCCCCTGAAAATTGCCAATAAATTAAGAGTTTAATGTCTTTTTGTCATGTTGGAAGTGCTGCACAGCAGAAAAATTTCTCCCCTTTACAGATCTTTTGTATATCTGTCAAGGTCCAGATCTGACGCTTTTAAGATCCCTCTCACGTTCTTAACTGAAAATTGTGTTTTCCTTGGTCATGCCATCCCTTTGCTTGAGTCTCCGGTAAGTTATATTTCACACTTATTGTGATTACGTTTGATCAGGTTGAATGCTGCGTAAGCTTTGTTAATAGTATTTGACTCGACATGACTCAGTGATATTTAAGAAGAAAGCGCAATTTATATTGACAGGTACCTTAATGGCGAAACGAAACTGTCTGTAATCTCTTTATCTTTTTTTTCAAAAACCTTCGTGTAGTTAATGAAAATGGTGCTTTGACGCCTACTGTTCCAGTTGTTGAGGTAAGGATAGAAGGTATTCGGCTAATCTCATTCCTGCCAAAACCATTCCAGTCAAATGGACATTGATGAATGTCCCTTTTTATCGCAGCTTTAACACCATTTTCCTTTTTTCACGTTTTTAAATGCCTGAGAAAAATTGAACATGAAGAATGAAACAGATCAGACCTATAAAAGCATTACATTGGTGCTAATCGTCCAGATCAGTTTTCTATAGGGTGTAGATCTACAATTATTGTCATCTATGTTGGTCAACTTAACCCTCTCGTGGGCGAACTTCCAATTTTTGAGATAAACTGACAGGACAAAGTTCTTTCCTATATAGAAAAATACGTAGATTTCAGATATGTATTCATAAACTGACAAAAAATGATAAAAAGGTAAAATATGCTACTGTCCACATATGGGTACGCCGCCCAGAAAACACTCTTTCGAAAGGCTTATCGGACACTATGAAAGTTCTCGAAACATTCAGGGCACAATGCGATTTTGCATTTTTTTTGCAGATGAATCTCGTTTTACTCGTGCAGTTCTTGTCCTGGCATCGAGAAGCGTTATTTTGTCGGATTTGCCAGGCCAATGGCCACTCAGACCATCAAGTCGGATCTCGTTTGGGAATGCAATGACAGTCCTTTTCTTGACAAAGCCGATTTTTGAAGGCCGACCAGGGCTTGTGCTCATCCGCACCGTCCCTTTGTTCGTCATAGCTACTGCAACAGCCGCTTTGAAATGGAGGAGATCAAGTGTGCCGACAGGGTAGGTTTTTCTGTAGAAAATCCAAGTGTTGACAACAGCAACATCAAGGAAATGGTGGAAAAGGCGCATGTACCAACGTTTGTTTCGAAAGTCGTTTTTGTAAAGTGAAGTCAGCGAATCCATCAAATCTACGCCTCCCATACACTTATTATATTCCTTCACTGCGTATGGTCTTTCAACCACCACTTTCGATTTCGCTGTGCTGTACCGTCTCTGGACACTGTCAGTTGGGGCATAACCAGCGAAGGATGAACAAACATTTACGAAATTGTTGTCTTTCCAGCGTAAAACCGTCACTCCTTCAGCAGAAGTAGCAAACGACGAGATTCCTCGCTTTTTCTTTTTCATTTCGACTTCTGTTATTAGCTTAGGTGCAGCATCTCCAAGTCGATTTGCGCGAAGGGTTCCAACACTATAAATCTTTTCCTTTGCTAATGCTTCCACCAGAGATACCGAGGTAAAAAAGTTGTCAAAATACACTTTAGCGTTTGTGTTTTCGAGGCCACGAGTGAGTTTCACAACTACGTCTCCTCCTACCCCGTACGCTGGTGGGTTGTGGTTGGCACCGCTGCTTTGATATGGCTAAAAATCGTACACATATCCTGAGACTCCAGCCCGAACCCAAATTTTTAAACCCTACTTAGTTGGTTTAGATGCCATATACTGCTTGAGGCTGCTTCTTCCCTTGAAGGCGACCATCATCTCGTCTATTGAACTGTATTTTTCATCGGTCATTGCAGCTTTGAAAGAGTTGCGCAACATCTCCAAAAATGGGCGGATCTTGTGGTATTTTTCACCATCAGGGCTACTTTGTTGAGTAGTGAAATGTAAACATTCTCTGATCTTTTTGAACCTTTTGCTTGAAATATAATCAGCAATCTGAGGTAGCCTCAGGCTATTTGACCAGTAGTTTTCAATTCTTGGGTATCGAACATGGCTCATTATCAGAAGGCATCCAACATAGATGCGTAGTTCTGCTGATGTCAAATTCAACTCATACCCTTTTTTTGACAATGCGTAAGCGTTAGACTCCCTGACGACCATTGCAGTAATTTTGTCGGAAATAAGTCCATCAAAGAAATCGACAGAATTCGACTCGTTGCTGAGATTAAGTAGGACCCGACCATTGCCTGTGAACGAAGGAACTGACTCTGCTAGAGGATTATCGACATTGGCTCTCCAAATACGTCGTCTGGCCTTGACCGGTTTAGACTTCGGGTTGTCTCGCGGAACTTTGGTTTTAGCTGCAATCCCACTGTTAGACTGTGAAGGAGTGGTCTGTGATCCTCCATCTGAATCTGAACTGTTGACAGCAGGGTCTGCTTGTGACGTCGCAAAAAAAGCAGAACTATTGGGCTCCGTGCTTGGGCTTTTGCTTTTCGTCGCATAAGTTCTAGCAACACGCTGGAGAGATGGTCCCGTTCGATCAGGTTCCGCTACCTCGTGGTCTACACTGTCTTCGTCTGTAGCTCTCTCTCTTGCGTATCTCTAGCCGCTGGGCTCGATCCGGTAGCAAATTGGACGTCCTCTTCTTCACATGGAGGCTGCCAAGCGGGATCTCTGCCATCTTCTTCGTCGGAGGAAAGATCTGATTGGTCTGAATCGATTCGATTGTCACTATCGTCTTCAAACATGATTTTCATGATTTCTTCATCATGCCTGATTTTTTGCCGACTCATCTGTAAAGAACAGAAGCTTTACTAGTTTGCGAGCACAAGGTACAAGCAGGGACAAATGAACAGTAGTGTTACCTGTGGCATTCTACGGAAACTATACGGAGCGAAAACTATACAGAAAGCTGGCGCTAATGGGCAATGTCCTCATGTGGGGACAGAAGGAAAATATATGGCTCAACTGTATGAAATATTCAGAAGTTGAAAAAATTACTCTAACATAGTTCTAAGGGTACGAATTCTCTGAAAAAAAAATCCCAACTTCCCCAGGTCAGCGATAATGTCTACAAAATAAAGAAAAAGTGGAGTTACCTTGCAAATCCTTGGTAAAACTCAAATTACAATTTTCTGCTAAAATGGCAGGAAGAAAGCACAGCTTATCCAGTAGACGACTCTTCAGGGACGTTTATGGAAGAGTCGGCAATCAGATGGCACCAGGAAACATATGTTAAAAGCTCAGCTTTGGGTAAAGAGGGGGTTACAATTAAGTGTCCTCAAAACCAACCACCGCCCGCGAGAGGGTTAAAAACCCCACCAACGGTTTTAAACCTTATAATAAACCTCAACCTTATATCCCATCAAATTCTAATAGAATAATTTACTTGTAAATCTTAACCGTAGTAATGCACTAAATTTCTTTAATACCTCGTGAAGTTATAAAATTCATAAAACTTTTTGTAGTTATAAAGTAGCCGCCATAAGTCTGTATCAGAGAAGCTATGTTGCACAGCGAATTAGTTTTTTTTTGTCCTTTTTTATTTACTTAGTTGTTTTAGAAAATGAATATATTGATCGTATAACTGTTTTTTTTCCCTCAAATTCAAACCACATAGAAAAGGGGGAGTTTTTAAAATTCTTGGGAAAGACGGGGTGAAATAAAGACGAATACAAGAACTAGGGTTACAGTGACTGCTTTATAATAACCAACTTTCTAATCTTGTAGCTCAAACTAAAAAAAAAAAAAAAACCACCTCGCACGATCGTTGCTCTTTTTACCCAACAATATATGCCATAAAATCCTTGTTGAATAAGAGAAGAAGATTCTTGATGAACGAAGGTATGCAAGAACGGATTGCTGGACAATCATAGTTGCATCTTGTGTCCCCTATCTTCTAAAACCTTGGTTCATTTTTCCATTTTTTGAACCAAGTCCTACCTCCTAAGGTCTGCAAAGGAAGGAGAATGGTGACTCTGAGGTCAGTTCACCTATATCCTCTTGGAATTCCAAAATATGAGACATGACAGACAATTGTGCAGCCGTGAAGGTTACAAGAATTGAGAACCCATTTTGGAGTTTAAGGTCATGAAATACAGTTAAATCTCAATAAAACCGAAAAATAGGAATTAGGTAGTTTTTTCGTCATGGTCTGAGGAAAAGGCGCCAGAACTCCTGTGTTAAAAAAAAAAGTCAAATTAGCAGAAAGGGAAGAAGACTTGGGAGGAAGGTCTGTGGCTTCTTCGAATAAAAAAATGTGATAAATGTTGATTAACAGAGCCACACGAAAACGAAAGACCTATTGGTAATTGGACGGAAAAATCTTTTATTTTGTGTTTCAATCTCTGAAAAATATTTAAAAGCTTTAGTTCGAAAATTTGTGAATAAAACCAACTTTTCAAGTGAACTTGCTTAAGACATAAGAATAATTTCTATGCCAACAGCATTAATAATCTCTTTCATGAAATAGACCAACATTCAGAAGACACCTCAGTCACTGCACCCATAATCACCTTGCTTGACATTAGTCTGGAGTCTTTTGATAATCGTGACTTAATGTTTAGGTACTGGAAACTAGGAAAGGACTTTGAATTTTCTGAAATAGTTTACCGGAATGTCGAGGCTATAGTGACAAAATTTCGTCGTTTTCTAAGTACATGGCTCCAAAAGTATCCATTGTTGGTGTACAACACTTCAAAAAAAGGTGCATTATATAAATATTGCTTCCTATTTGCCAAATCTGAGACCATTAAAGGCTTACATCAGACGCTTGGATGCTTAGTTTTGAAGCCATATACTGACCTTAAAGATGCTCTTGCTGACTTCAAGCATCATGATGTTACTGCAGTACAAAAATCTATGATGTTTATCAAAATACAAGAAGAATAAAGCATTCCAATTAACCAGCAATTGAATTTGCAAGATCACTTGGAAAGGATTAAAAACCGATAAATATCAAGACCAATTGTCCAGGCCAGGGGCGAATCCCCAGCAATTTCATCGGGGGGGGGGGCAAGAGGGGTCCATAGCCAGAGAGTCAAGGGGCAGGGGATATATAATACTTTTTTTCTCTAAATTATTGTGGGGGGAGGGGGGGCAACTGCCCCCACCTCTTGTCCTCCCCTAAACGACGCCACTGGTCCAGGCTATTCTATTTCGGGGTTTTCATGAAATAGCCCTGCGGGGTTTTCATGAAATAAGTGATTTCCTTACAAAAATTGTTGAAATTTAAAGGGGTATTCAGAGGATCGTTGCAATTGATGATGGATTGCGAAATCACAAAATTGTGGGAGTATATCGAATCATCCACTAAAATTGCGGAATATACATCTTCTCAAGTGTAAAATGACGTCGTCAATAGTGTAGGCAATGTCATTCGGGAGGCAATTTTGGATAGGGTAAAAATTGCGAAGTGTTTTTCGGTATTGGCTGATGGGATGAATGTGTGATTCTTGTCGTTCGTTTCTGTGACGATTATCAAATAGAAGAAAGGTTTTGGGCGTTTCAACACTCCGTATGACTTGACTGGCTTAGGTCATGCAAAGTAGATTATTAGATACTGGTTAGAGTTTGGATTCAACATGAACAATTTAGTTGGAATTGGCTTTGATGGAGGTACGGTAGTAGCATGTCCGATTTGAACAATAACAGTTCAGCCAGCTGAAAGTGTGTGGATATACCCGCCTCAATGCTAATGCGCCAACATCGGTGATTCTCCTCGTCAGACACTTTCGAGATTCAATTCGAGATTTATTAACCCCCGAGCTACAACATCTCAAATTCAACTTCTGTTCCCTTGTTTATAAAATTATTTTAAATTATTCTATACATAAAATCTAGAATAATTTTATCCTTTTCTTGGTCGGTGCTTTTATGGATCAAAATAACTGGGAGACTTTAACCAAAAAAAATTAAATAAGAATCGACTGTTATACCACAATCATCTTCACGGATGAAGGGTTATATATTACTGGTATAAGATATGCATTTGAGACTAAGAAATTTTTTTCTTGAGTCAATTTGTTCTTCTGTCAAATAAATCGGAAAAATGTAAATTTTATGTTTTGGGTAATATTTAGGCTTTTAGATCATCTTCATGCTTTGCGTCCTAGGATTTGCAGCTTTGGCTGGTTGATTACCTATTATTGGGTTCTGATATAGAATTGAGACTAAGAAACGTTTCAAAGAGAGGTAAAAGGGGCTGGATACCTGTGCAAAATATATAGTAATACTGTATTTCACGTCATTTGTTTCTGGAACCAAATGACTCTCGCCATCAAATAAATCTGATAAAATAATAGGCTTTATGTTTTGGGGCAAAGTAAAACGCATTATGTTGTATGCATGGTATGATTTTAAAAATGACAACATTAATCGGGGGTCAAAAAAACACAGAAAAGATACTCCGACTTTTTTTTGCTTTGCTTAATTTTCTTGTATTTTTTAGTGCCTCTGTTGAATAGAGTTGCCAAAAAGCTTGGAATTGACTGTGCGCCAGCCATGGTTGGGTGGGACTATCATGGTGGTTCATCGCATCCAGTGTTTGATGGTTGGATCATCTGCGAAGAACATCAGGATACCCTTTTGGATGCTTGGCAGGCGGTAAGCTCTCTCTGTCTTTCCTTTTCCTCTTCCTTCCTCTCTCTCTTGCTTTTTTCTCAATTTATCTGTTTTTACATTGTATCGCAGTTTTATAGTCGAAGCTTAAGTATCGGATCTGATTACTCCCTATCTGATAAAAAACCATGGCTTTCTGTAATTTCATATGTAAAATTAAGAATTTTTGAATAAAAATAAAAAAGACACCTAGCGTTAAATTGGAAAGTTGATAATACTTGTACCCATGGCTTACGATGTCCCTCGCTTTATTCTTGTGCATATTCATTCTACTAAATAACATATCCAATGGCATCAGATTCATAATGTCCCAATAGACCACTAGTCCTTTATCAACTTCAATACAAGATTTTGTGCATCTGTTGAATCTTTTGAATTTGAATATTATATCTGTTGAATTTGATGCATCTGTTCACTGGAGTTCATCTGTTGAACTCAAGTGAACCGATAGATGGCACTGACGGATTTATAACCACAAGAAGACTTACCAATTTATGTTCAGCAGCGATCAAACCTGTTTTTCAAGTACTAAAAGAGTACTTGACCTATTCCAAATAGTTATCTGTTTAGAATCGATATCTAGGGGATATTTCCTTCAAGTAATCAAAGCCAGCAGTGTGCCTACGGATTTATTTGCTAACCTTAGAAAAGACGAGACTAAGAGAAATATTCTCCAGCTGAGAAGGAGGTGAGTTGGTCATGGTTGCAGTAGTAGCTGGAACCTAGTAAAGGATGAACCACGGTTCATACCTACCAAAAAATTAAAAACACGTTGAAAAAACTAGCAAGTGAGAAGAAATTGACATTTCTAGCTGATTCAGGAATGTAAATAGAAAAACAGGCACTTTTGAGGAACATCAAACCTTACCTTTAAAAAAAAGTATAGAGGCGACTGTCTTAAGTGGTCTTACTGCTACCCTCATAACCCTATTTTTTATTCTGATAAGTAGTTGTACACAGGGCCGTCATGTATGCGGGGAGGGGGTGGACTGCCCCCCCCCTTCCCCCAATGTTTTTGGTAACCCAGTAAAAAAAATAAGTCGGTAAAATCGTGGCGCGAAGCGCCACAATTTTTCCGACGCCGCTAAAATTCTTTGTTCAGTTCAATGAAGATCCAGAGAATACTGGCATGTCATCTACAGAAATTTTGAACGTGGTTGGTAAACACAACAGTTTTACCGACTCCTGCTATGATTTTATGGATGGTGCCACAATTTTCCATTTGGTTAAATAAACAGCATTAAAATAGTGACATGATATGTACCGAAATCTAAATCTCTGTTGGTAAATGCAGCGGTTTTACCGACTTGTGCAGTGATTTTACATATTGTATTCGAAACGGACATTGCGCTAATTATTGACAAAAAACAGTCGGTAAAAATGACCAGCCAGTCGGTAATATTTCTAGCCCCCCCCCTCCCCGCCCAACATTTTGGCTATTAACGACACTGATTTTACAGTAATCCAAATTCATTCCTATTTAGTTATTAACTGTTCCAACTTGGATTAATTTACAAGATAAAGATGTTTATCTTATTCGTTTTTTAAGTGTAGCTTCCACATAAAAAAGTTTAAAATGTTGGTTACTAGTGAAAGGAGAGAAGGCGGGATTATATAATCGAAAAAGTAATAAACAAATATCAATGTACCAGGGGTCGTACAAACGTCCCTAAGTCCCTAAAATTCCTGAAGTCCCTAAAATGGTCCCTAAAAAAATAGTCCCTATAGTCCCTATTTATGTTCCTCTTTTTTTCTTTTCTTTCTTTTTTTTTTAATGTAGTCCTTCATTGCCTACACCAAACAAGCCTTTAGCCAGTGCCATGGAGTTCGTGTATCTCACCCCACCATCTAGGAGTTATAGTGCGTAGCAGGGGGTTTTATTGCGTCATCTACTTTCAGTTATTTAGTATTGATGTTGCGTAGATAGATAGATAGTTGCAACCAAGGCATCACATCAGTGAGGGCGTTTTGTACGGTAGGTGGCAAATAGCTTCCGTTGCTGAGATTAGCCAGGCTGAACCTTAGTTCCGTTTGATTTAACAAAACTTAGTTAACTAACAAGTCTACTTTTTTCGCTTTTAGAGTTTTATTTGCCATAAAGTTAACTGAGAAAGTTAGTTTGAACTTCTTGCCAGAAATGCTTATTAGATATCCAAGAACAAAGAATTTTTACTAGTAGTATCATTGCTAACTTTTTAGTCAACTTAGAATCCTTTCGTCAAATAAAAAGTTCAGAGTTAACTAAGAATTACAAATAAAACGGCAAAATCTACTTATTTGTCTTATTAGTTAACTAGTAAAGTAAATCGAACAAGGCTCTTGTAAAGGGTGGCGAGGTCAAGGGTGGCGAGGTCGCTATTGGGCCGCCGTGCAAAAAGTGGGGTAGCGAAGTAGCAATTCTACTTGGCAGTTTTCAAATTTGTTGGCAGATTTTACCTGAAAATACCATTTTTAAATATAAAAATAATTTTTGCTCAAAGAAAGGCTGTCAGAACACAAGTTATTTTGCTTAAAGCGTCGGTAGCTTTTGGAAATCTGTCGAATTCCACTACTGGCAGGCAGCAGCTTTGAAACTTTTCTTTACCTGACTCCCCCTCCCTAACACTCAAGTATATAACCCGAATTATACGACTATATTTCCCATGAGCTTTTCTGGATATTTATTTTGTCACATCTGGTTCAGTTTACAGGTACACGGTTTTAAACAAGAGTGATGCTAACGACCTAAAGTAAATATGGCAATTTTCAGAAAATCTGTAAATTTTTTTTCAATTGGGTCATGATGAATCAAAGCTTCTGGATTTTATACCTTCAAAAAAATGGAATTATAATCAAACATAAGTATTTAACGGCACTTGCTAATTAATAAAAACACACTCAAGAAATACGCTTAGGTTAGATTTCTCAAAACCGGTTTCACAGCATACAAAGACAAAGGGACGGGTGATAGAATGCATTGGAGTTATAAAATTTGGGCTATACTTTTGCACATTGCGGTGGGGGGGGGGGGGGCATGCAAAAAGGGGGGTAGCGTAGTGGCATTTCTAATTGGCAGTTCTATTTACCTAGTGAAATTTGTTGGCAGATTTTGTCTGAAAATACCAGTGCTTTGACTAATCGCCGAATATTTCCCCAAACATCTGTCTTTCGACAAACATCGGTTCCCCAAAATCCCCTTTAGTTCAGGGTTGCCACCCCTAGTGATTTATCACTAGTGACAATGGACCCCTAGTAACTATCACTTTCACTTAACTTGACATAATTTTTTCACTACTTTCCAAAGTTTTGTCTCAATTATTTATTACATATAAAAAAGCAGAAATAGATCATTGAATTACTGACCTTTCTTCTTATGCTAGTAAAGGCATAATGTTTAGGTTGTGTGTGTTTAGCTAAAAAAACACTTAACACTTGGAAAAAAAACACTGAAATGAAACATTACATTTACTTTATATTGGGATTTTTTTTTTTTTTTTTTTTTTTTTTTTTCTATTTTTTTTTAAATTTCCAGATACCTTACTATTCTTCTGTAATATTTAGTGGCCACATGCCTATAAGGAATCGTTTTCTGATTTTAAAATGTCGATATACTAAACCACCACCCCCTTTATTTGAAAATATATAGACTGAATTATATATATCCCATATATTCTGTTTCTTTTAGTTGTTTTGTATATTGGTAATCTGAAAAAAAAACTAACGAAGAAACCAGTTTTTTCTCAAGTTTTACACAGCATGAACTTCAAAGAGTGGCGCATAATAAACAAATAAGGCAATACAGCATAGGGCCGTTGCCGATTTGTGTTTATATAGATAGGTTGAGAGATGAATGGGCTCTGATGCTATTAGAAGAAGAACCTTACACGTAGCAAGGATAAAAGCTACCCAAATCGGACGAATGTTATATGGTTCAGTCTCATCATTTCGCATGGAAGTGCCAGTGTAGAAAGAGGCTTTTCTGAGTAAAAAAATGTGCTTGATAAAGAGCTGAAAGCTGCCGTGGACAAAGTCGAGTCGACAGTTAGCAAAAGGAAACTGAACCTTATCTCAGATGTGTTGAAAAAAATCCCCAAGAAGGGACCTGAAGAATTACTGCCACGCCTATTGTTTTCAGTGTTCGTTTTATGTTTTGATGCGGCAACCATTGTATTTGAAATATTTGCAAGTTACATAAATGATACCGCATAAATTTTAATGGCGACTTTGTCCAGGTGTAATGTTTACATGTTTTAGTTGGCTGCTAATGACTGTTAAGTATTATCATTGAAAGCGTTGTGGCTTTGATCTCATCTAACCGAAGGAAAACATCTGCTGAGTCATCGCTCAACTTTAAAGTGGTTGTATCAACTTTCTGTTTATTCTTTTACCAAATCCTCCGTAACTGACTTTGGAATATCAAATTCATTATGACCTTTTATCGTCGCAGAGGGTGAGGAAGTGCAGCCACTTAGTCAGTTAAGATTGATGAGTAAGTTCGAAAAGGAAGCTTTACGGCTATAAAATTTTATTTAAAATATATATATATGTATATATATATATATATATATATATATATATATATATATATATATATATATATATATATATATATATATATATATATATATATATATATATATATATATATATATATATATATATATATATATATCAGCGTGTCATTAACGTAACACTAGCACAGCCACTTGCCAGCAATTTGCCACTAAACTACTACGTTAGGACTCGGCGCACTACTTTTCTACTACGTTTGGACTCGTCGCACTACTTTTCAGACGATTTGATGCCCCAGAGATAAGTATGAGCTATTGAGAATACATGCGCAAGAAAAAAAACATTTGTACTTTGGTTAAAATTTCTTGAAACGCCAAAACTGCTCAAGTGGTCCTTGAGAAAATTTTTCAACATAATGTTGAATTTTTTTTTATTTTTTTTTCGGTTGCAGAGTACTAAGTTAGTGTTATTCTTTTTTATAAGATTCGGTTGACGATAATCCAAATATTCGATCTGATAGTTTGAAATCGTGAAAGGGGGAAGTAAATTGTGGGAAAAGGAACTACATGTCTGGATATCTACTTTAAAGATGCCTGAAACTGTATCCCATACAGGTAAGGGCAAACCCAGGTTTTTCAGTAGCTTAAAGACTTGGTCACTATTGGACTGCTCGAGAAGCTGCTATGGTTGAAAGAATGCAGTACAATAGACTGTTAGGACAGCAGCAAGGCAGTCTTCATCAGCTGCTTGAATGAACAAGTTGGTCTGTATAGCGGTGTTTAGCTTTTTCCATGAGCTTCCAAAGATTGTTGACTTATGGTTTTTCTTTCATGTCAACTGGAAGGTCACGACGGGTACTGTTCTTTGGTTTGCTAACGTGGTTACTGAAATGCCGTACCGATCTGGTCCCTAATTGGTCCCTATTTTGGTCTTAGGAAGGTCCCTAATTTTGGACGTTGCTGACTGTACGACCCCTGATATACCTACTAGAGTTCCTTTGGAATTAGTTTTGCCCCAAGCGAGTTTTGGGAGCAGCACATAATTTTGTACACGGCTTTCAACAGTTTCCAGATATAAGCATAACTACTCATACATGATAAATGAATATTAATACATTTCGGAACATAACAATTGAGAATAGACTTGATCTTTGCGAACTGAAGATGCAAGACCACAATAAAGCATACGACTAAATAAATATTGAAAGTAAGACATTTTACATTTTTTTCAGCACGTAAAAACAAGACTTATAGTTCATTCAGAGGAAAAGTTTTTTTTTCTTCTAAAATTATTAAAGGTTGAAATTAAATCGTTCAGACATAAAGATTACATGTTTTAAATAAATTCTAAGTTGAAAAGTGTTTCATGAAAATATTAAACATTTTCAGGGTTTTAACTAGCTCTTAACTTAGCATGCTCGTAAGAAAATTTCTCAAAACAGAGGTTAATACCGGAAACAGTTTTTGAAGCTGAAGATTAATTTTTTTCAAAATTTGATTTAACAATTTCCAGAATAAAATAAACTTCTTACTCAAACACATACGTATAAAAAAGTAAAATCAAAATAATGCGTCCAGCCGAAAATTGTGAGCAGATTACACTATTACTCTAAGTGTCAGTCAACCTCAAAATTTTCAGAGTTGTGAATTTATATTGTAAGCTACAGCTCAAGAGTTCCAATTGGATACTTATGTGACTTCTAAGCCCAATTATAAAAAGATTTTACTTTATTTGCCAATCGGAAGTTTCGGACAATATTCTAGCATGTATTTGCTGAAATTCTGTCATGTATAGGCTGAAAAAATTGCTGTTCACTATTCAATCTAAACTCTAGAATAAAAAAAAGAATTCATCATACACAAACCCAACGTAGATGGTTAGTGAATTTTTGTGTGAGATAGTTGTTCTTAGGAATAGTCTTTTTTTTTTCTCTTTTCGAGTTTGTATCCCTCCCAGTCAAATCACCGCTAGTGCTCAAGTTTCTTTGTTTGTTATTTTTCAGGCTGAACTTGAGACAGAAAAGAAAGAAAAAGAGAAGAGGGACAAACGAATATTTGGAAATTGGAGAAGATTGATTAGAGGAGTGTTGATTCGAGAGAGGCTCAATGAAAAATATAATCTAAAGAATAACACACTAGACTCCTAATTGTTGGGTCAGAACGAAACGCAAAAGTTTCCTAAATAATTTAAAAAGAAGTTACTTTACTAAGCCACGGATGATGATCATATTAGAATAAATATCCTCATACGCGTCTCTAGTAAAATAAATAGAGTTATGTAAGCCATTGCATGATTTTTATACTATTTTTCAGTAAAGCACTTATAGACAATCGTATTGGCCGGATAATACCAAATCTTAGTTTCTGTTTAGAAGATCTCAGCCAGAAGTTACTAGGTTATACGGAAAATAGACGGTGAATATTCTGTTTGAACAAGTTTGGATTAGAAAGAAGGTGTCTAGTGACTTTAAAGGTTTCATGAGTCAATATATCTGGGTTGATTACAGTACGCGGATTATCTAACTCAATATCTCTGAGGCAATGTCTTCGGTTTAAAACCTATATGCATTAATATGTACGTTCTTTTCATTATTCCAACCTTGGTCGTTGTGAGAAACAATGTTTTTAGGCGGGGACCGTTTAAATGAAAAACAGACTTTAAAATTACAGGCTCCCGTTGAATAACGAAGCTTCGTATTGACATACAGTAAAGTGATCGGACCTCTTTTTTGCGTCACCCTTTCTCCCCAGAACGTCCCTGCCTTCGAAACAAGCAGCTGTATAACTTATGCTCTCACGATTACTCATAAGATCAGTCAATTGTCTTGACTTTTTATTTGCAAAATATGAGAGGAGGCTGTGAATAAAGCTGAAGTTACGTCACCCCTCCTTTCTCCTTACGCGCGTGCTTACCTGGTATCAAAACAATAGATCCTCTGCTCTAGATTTGAGCAAGGATAGTAAAATACACTAGAAGGAAGTAGTAACAAAGCACACTACCAAACTTAAATAACAAAGCACGGTGGCATTACAGGGCTGTCACCCCAAGGGAGTTTGAATAACTAGTTTTATTAGTAACGTTCTTTTGCTGTCCCGTTTTCTGAAAAACTTTTTCTGACGAAGTGAAGGTTGTCAAGAATTTTGAAATGTGGTGTTTGAGTTACAGGCAGTGGAAGATTAGTATTCTCAGTCATGGCCGGTCCCCTATAGTAGATGCATCTCTGCAAAGGTGACCAGTGCATAAACATATAGTAGAGAATGCTTATTTAACTCGCTTTCTTTAAAAATTGTGCTGAATACCTTTTACGGAAGCTAAATTAATGAGTTTGTTGGGGGGTGGGGGATTTGTTTTTTAGCAAAAAAGCGATTTTGAAGTTTCACGCATAGAATTTGTATTGGGAGACGTGGACTATTCGTGAAATATGTGTAACAAGTTATGAAGGTGATGAAAAGGGGCATGATATGAATTTATCCGTATGGAGGCTCTAAACTGGAATATAGTCAATTATAGTTCTATTCCGTTTTTCAGTCCAACTGAGTACTGCCACATTGATTTTGGTGCTAGTACGTTTCCTTACTCTACCACCTAAGCGTCACACTAAGGCTTTCTCTTGTCACTGTGTACGTGCTTGCGACATGCACGGCATATACAGCGATAACATGGTTGTAAAAATCGGATAAAAACTGAATCCATTGGTAAACTTGTATCTGTCATCCCTGTAGAATAGTGAATTAGTTTAGAATAGCCATCTCTTTAGAATAGTGAACAAAGCTGATCATATCAGCTTTTTATTCATTTTTTCATTTCAATATTTTATCCTACAAATTCTCATTTAAACAAGCAGACAACGATATATGTTTTAACATTATTTTCAATTGGGGATAAGCTTTTTATAAGTAATAACTAACACTTCTGCTACTACTACTAAGACTAAGAGTATTAGGAGGAAATTTTCAGGAAATGTTGAAGTACATGTTGAACTAAATCAAAACATATTATGTACAGGTAGGTTGTCAAAAGGGCGAATCAGCAACGGCTTTGAATATTAAGTTGAATTTTTCAAGGTATATTGAAGGGGATGGCTGATTAGCATTTGTCCATACTAGGGTTGTAACATGGTGAGGGCTAGAATTTCTTCAGCTCTATAGAACCCCAAAGGTTATGCAGATTTCAGCCTATTTATTTGAATATTATTCTTCGCACCCATCGTACAAAATCATTAAAAAAAAATGGTAAATTTGTGCCCAACATATAAATAGTAAGCCAAAAATTTTTATTCTTTTGGTGAAAAACCGAAAAGATTCAACTCATTAATTCTTGGTTCCGTATATGTATCATCTCTGACCGGTAACTCTACTTCATTTTGCCTAGCATCTGAGGGGTGAGCTTGTCTTGTTTCCCGCGTATTTTCATATAATAATTTTTCTTCATGTATTACAGCCTCCATGTCTATTTTGTACCGTCTCATATTACCGGATGTGCTCCTTCCCGATCGTAATATTTCTATTTTCATCTGTTTTTCTCTGTTTGAGCATTCCGTTTTTGGAAATAATTCTTTTGGATGCCGGTTTTCTGTTTCCTCGCGCTTTTTATGACTTTTAATTGGGGATCTTGCCGTTTTTACGCAAGATGCAAATGCATAAATTGGTTTAGAACTGGTTTCCTCTCCCGACAAACATTGGGCTTCATTTACTGGTGAAGTGCCTTGGATACTCCTAGTGGGAGGTCCGTATAGATGTGAATCTGAATAGGCTGTTTTCTGTTTCACCGCGGCAGTTTTTCAGGAGTTAATGTCTAACTCAATTAAGTCTTGCTCTTGTCTTGACCTTGTATTTTTTCCCCCTGTCCGACATTATTTCAAAATTCAGCTAATGATAATTATTTCGGTTATCATCAAAATACTTCTCAAATTCACTTCCGGTATTATTTCGTAAAAACTTGCTACGCCTATAGAGTGGTAAGTCTATAGAGTGGTCCTTGCTACGTCTATAGCGTATAGAGTGGGCTCAATTAACCCGTCTCTTCAGAAAACGCGTATTCTTTTAACTGATATTCTGGACCAGAATAATCTGGCGGTGCCGGTGTATGTGGCAGAGCCGAATCGATGCTGCTACTGGCTTACGTTAGAGAATAAGTATCGTAGTCGAGCGGTTTCAGGGGTTCTGCAATTTCTTCCCGCACTTATATTGCAACCAGTGTGGGTGTGAAAAGTGTACTGCCTTTTGGAATGATTACGGGCCAAACTATTGGGCCCAAGGTGCCAAGATCTGTGTCACCACTGATATCTCTCTGACTACCTCTTTGGAGGGTAAACGGACCGTCCTGTCGATATATTAATGACGGTACTTCTCGGAATCTCTTTTCCTACCCCTCCGTGGTTCGGGAAAAAATGATCTCACACAGTTGGAGAAAATAACTCACTTTTATTCTCCAAATGTCAACGCCGACAAAACATGAACACACTTCTAAACGTAGAGCCTGAACAATCTTAAGTCTATCTACGAACTATCAGAACGGGCTAAGTACAGAATTCTATTTTCACACAAAGAAAATATGTGTTACGGTGGACCCAAGAATGGCCTTGGACAATCCAATAAATGAAGATTTCAAATCAAGGCGATAGAGTGGAGAGTAATATTTTCTTAACCAAAAGCTTACTTATTGCGACACAACTAACTTAGCAACGAGAATGCAACTCGTCCTTTGACATTATACTATAAGCAAATGTAATCAAAAAGGAAACGAGTAATTTATCTGAAAAAAAGGGGCAGAGCCCCAACAAGCACCATCTGCAGCAAAAGTCGTTATGTTGCCTATGATCTGCAGTAAAATTTGGTACATTATCGATCCGTAAGTAATTATTTATCTTACCATATGTATCAGCGGCGGAAGTGGTGGTTTCTAATGATTTGCAGAATACCATTTCTCCAGCAAACTCGGCTTTATCAGTATATCTTGCATATACTAGCAGTACAACCTCACTGTCTCTCATCCATTTGTAGTGAGGAATATCTGAATTTCAACAATTTTTATTTCAATACCCTCACTCATTTCACGCATTTTAACGGCGCTTCGCACCAGAAATTACTGTTCTAGGCCATCCACCATGAATTCATTGTTGACCAGATAAATTAAATGAAATTTCTCAAATTCTGAATTTCAACTCAACTTAGACTCTTTGCTGCACATTACTTTCTTTAAGTATTTACTTTCTTTTATGCTTTCCTACAACCCCGTAATGTTCACTTTAACATGGAAAGATTCCACTCCTGCAATTTCGACTCAACTTTATTTTCTTTTTATTTCCTATCATGCATTCTTTCAAACCTTTGGATTTCCGACGCTCTTCAACCAATCAATTATGTGTTGTTTCACAAGCTCCTTAGTGAATCGTGTAAAGATTTTAACTGCAAAGTGTTTAAACAAGGCTACGCCTGATAAATTCCCTAATGTATTGTTTAAGTAGATAGTGGCTACACCTAAAATCCAAAATAAATATCAGTTTTTAATTTGGCGGATATTTTAGTAGTTATTTAGGCTACTACTTATAGGATTAATCTAAAAAACTTTCCAGAAAACAAGTGCTTAGAAGAAAAGTAAAGAGCTCCATTAAACCAAAAGTGAGCAGAAATAAAGTCAAATAATCTACCAAGCTTAAATCTACCACAAATTACCATTAATAAATAAATGAAACCCAAAACGAAGAGAAATTAGTATAAATAACCGAGTCAAACTCAAAACGAGCAAAAATTAACACGAGTAGTGCTGACAATTTCTATGCTTTCAAGACCAGAACATTTGCACTTTACTGAAAACAAAATATATTTTAAATTGTTTTCACTTTTTTTTACTTTAATAATTAAGAAATTCTTGAAACTTAAAGGAATAATCAGTATATGCATATTAAACTGACAATCCAAGGCATTTGTTTTTTTGTTTTTTTTTTCAGTAAAGTGCAAATTGTGTTCTAGTCTTGAGAAGGCATGGGGGTTGTAAGCGCTGCTCATGTTAATTTCTGCTCGTTTTGACTTTGACTCGGTAGACTGTCTAAAAATATTGACTGGATGTGTTTGGAAAATGAATAGGCGTGGGAGAAGGACTGCTTGCCCTCCAATCTCTTTTGACTCTCAAAAATGGCACTAGGAATTTTTTATTTAGTTCAACATCCGCCTAAATACTCCTTGAAAGCTTCAACTTAATACTCTTAGCTTGCGTAGTAGAAATAGTTGTAGTACCATTATTAGCAGTAGGCGCATAGCACCTTTGGTTTCTTCAACATCCCCTTTAACAAACGCTTAAAGTTTGAACTTAATACTATGAACCGTTCCTGAAGCATTTCTGATGCGTCCTCTTAACAACCTGTGGGGGCATAGTGTGTTTCTATTTAGTTCCTAACATTTCTATATTTCCCAATTTTTTTTGTCCTTAGCTTTACCCTTAGTTTTAGTATCAGCAGTAGTAATAGTAGCAGTAGAATTAATAGCAGTAGCCTTAGCTTTAGTGGTAGTAGTAATAGAAGAAATAGTAATATGAGTAGAAGCAGTAGCAATAGAATGCAAATAATTTCTTTTGGTTAGTTCAACATCCCCCAAAACTGATAGTTTCAAATTCACACACTAAACTGTTCCTAAGATATAGCAGTAGAATTCGTAGTAGCATTGCAAT
The DNA here is from genome assembly GCF_049724085.1 of Artemia sp. Qi Xiang Cuo. Lineage (NCBI taxonomy): Eukaryota > Metazoa > Arthropoda > Branchiopoda > Anostraca > Artemiidae > Artemia > Artemia sp. Qi Xiang Cuo. Next base: position 35,388,377 of record NC_142797.1, read on the forward strand.
AGTAGCAGTAGAATTAATAGTAGTAGCCTTAGCTTTAGTGTCAGTAGTAATAGTAGAAGTAGTAATAATAGTAGCAGCAGTAGTCGTATGAGTAGAACTAGTAGTAATAGGATGCAAATATTTTCTTTTGGTTAGTTCAACAACCCCCCCCCCCCCAACAAGTCCTGTTATTTAAAAATTCACACACTAAACTGTTCCTAAGATATTGATGATGTGCCCTTTTGTCAACCTGCATACAGACGGCATATTGTGATTAAGTTCACCTCCCCCTTAAAAAATTTCTTGAAAATTTCACATTCATATCCTTAGGCATAGTTGTAATAGTAGTCACAGTAGTAGTATTTGTATTACTACCAATAGTATTAATAATAATAGCGGTAGTACTTGTAGTAACTGCAGCATTAACGTTTTGCCTTTACAAGTAATTGCAATAAGTTGAAGTAATAGTAGTAGTAATAAATACAGCAGTGATAGAACCAGGGGAGGGCGGCAATAATGGAAAAGCCCCCTAGTGAAACCAGATGGGAAAGTCGAATAGATGCTCTCGTACCTTTTCGATATCAACTGGGTGATGTTCATAACGCTTTAATGGACATTTATGAAGATCGCTCTTTAAATGCGTCAACAGGTAACAACTCGCGAGTGCAAGCTTTAGGTCTGGCAAAAAGCATTGAAAAATGTAATTTTGTTGTAGGTGTAGTTTTATGACGCAGTATACTTTTTTAAATCAACATAACAAGTAAGCAGTTACAATCTAATCAATTTGATATGGCTGCTGCTAAAGATTACCTAAGAAAAACTAAATTGTACTTACAAACGTTATGTTACGTCGATGGCTTTGGAAGTATTCCGGTTAACACCAGGGGAGTGGCAGAGGAGCTAAATATTCAACCAGCAGTTGAAACAGAAACCCTGCCAACTCAGTTGAAAAAGAAAAAAACAGTGATTATGAAGCGGATGTTGAACCCTTGGTATCCCCTCAAGAACACTTCAAAGTCAATTTCCATTTTGCTATTCTCAATACTGCAATTTCTTCTCGTTTTTTTTTCAATGGGTGATCGTACGGATCCAGTTGCCCTATAGTATCGCAACAGGGGTCATTCGGACGGAAATTAAAAGTTCTAGTGCCCTTTTTAAGTGACCAAAAAATTGGAGGGCAACTAGGCCCCCTCCTACGCTCATTTTTTCCATAAGTCACCCGATCACAATTTTGAGATAGCCATTTTGTTCAGCATAGTAGAAAAATCTGATAACTAGGTCTTTGAGGATAAATTAATCCCCCTGAGTCCCCGGGGGAAGGGCTGCAAGTTATGAGCTTTGCCCATTGTTTACATATAGTATTGGTTATTGGGAAGCATACAGACGTTTCCAGGGGAAATTTTTTTCTGGTGGTGGGGGGAGGTCTGGGGGAGGGGTTTGAGTGGGAAGATCTTTCCATGGAGGAACTTTACATGGGGGAAGGGAATTTTCTATGAAGGGAGTGCCGGACTTCCCAGCATTATTTAAAAAAACGATCAGAAATTAAATTTAAAAAACAAGGTTTTTCAACTGAAAGTAAGAGCTACATTAAAACTTAAAACGAACAGACATTATTACGTAAGTGAGGGGGTTCTCTCCCTCGTCAATACCTCACTCTTTACGCTAAAGTTTTTATTAGTATTTTCAAAAGAGCTATTTAATCTAATTAAACGATCTTTGTGATTCAGGGGTCATTCTTAAAGAATTGGAAGAAAATTCGAAATTTAGCGTAAAGAGCAAGGTATTGACTAAGGGGCAACCCCCTCCCCCCTATATAAGTAATAATTTCTATTTATTTTAAGTTCTAATTATGCTCCTTACTTTCAGTTGAAAAACTTGTGTTTTTATTTAATCTACTATAGGCTGCTTCCCCGTAGTAGCATAATATTTGTAGGCATGGATGTATAATCAGTTGGAGGTAATAGGCTTGAGATTGTCTGTGCAGGACTTCGACTCTTGTAGATAGAAGAACATCGACAAATGCTGAAAAACATATTGTGAGCTAGATGAGCCGGGATTGCACGAAGCCTCCATTAAAATGGAGGCCCCAGGGACCTCTTGCTGTGCGGTTCTCAGCCAGCTTAAGGGCTTCTGTGTAGACTTAAGACGATGTGAGTATCTCCGAGCGGTACCCTATCCCACCATACATATACATCCATACAATAAACAACAAATAAACACCAATACAATTAAAAATAGACATCCATACACATAAACGTTCAAATAAATACCATACAATAAACATCCATACAATACACATAAAATAGGATCAAAGATTTCAACAGTTAGAAGAGGTTACTTCTATATTCAGAATTCTCTACAACATATCCAAGGTAAATGCCGCAACAACAAAGTCCCTGATGGACGATTGTATGAATTTAACAGTATTTTCTCTCAAACAATGAAGCCAAAGATATTGAAGGCCACGAACTTTGCAATGAAGTTCAAGCCATTGCTACGAGGGTGCCCAAGAACGCAAATCCAGAAGATATCCTTAACTTTATCATAAGCAATGGCCTTAAAGATTGTGCCCAAAATTTTTCCAAGGCTTTACGGATTTTGCTGACTGTGCCTGTGCCTGTTACTAGTGGTGAGCGTAGTTTTTCAAAATTAAAATTAATTAAAACTTATATTCGGTCCACCATGACGCAAGAAAGGCTTCAAGGACTAGCCACTGTATCAGTTAAACAAGACTTGGCAAAAGACATCGACTTGAATGAACAGGTGACTCTTTCACAAAGATGAAAGAAAAATTAAATTGTGAACTGTAAACCTTCTTTCTGTTAACTTTTCACTTTTAACTTTTCCCTATAATCTATGTAAACTTTTAGACTTAAAGTTATCTCTTCTGCAAAATTATCGGTTGTCTTTGTTAAGTCCCTGTTATATACCTAATGAAATAAATACTCTGACACTAAGGGTTTCGCGTATAATTATCTATCATAATTATGGTTGTACTAGCAGCCACACAGGTTAGATTTTCCTTGTTAAGTATTCTTTATATTGTTTGTATTTGCATATGTAATTTGTGACTGTGTGGGTAAATTAATGTAAATCTCGTTAAGTCCAAAAAAAAAAATGCATAAGAAGTAGTGATTTTGGGTAAGGGTTCAATTGAGGTTGAAAATGGAAACAAAAAATCTAATTATGGGGGGGATATAACTTGCCTAGGGCGATAGGATAGGTTGCGCCGGCCCTGGGGTATATACGGTTCTTAAGGAAGGGGTACTCGTATAAACTTCACAGAGGGCACATTTGATTGAGAATTGAAAATTCTAGTTCACTTTTTAAGAGTCAAAAGTGACCGGAGGGCACCTAAGCCCCCCCCCCCACTCCCTTTTTTCCCAAATGTATCAGATAAAAATTTGGAGATAGATATTTTGTTAAAAATAGTTCAAGATCATATAAGACAAACCTCCCAGGTTTTTCCATATAGACACAACCTCCCAGGGCCCGGGGACAAGCGTTGTAAGTTATGCCTTGGGGGCAAATATGGTTCTTATAGAAGGGATGCTCGTATAAACTTTAGAGAGGGTTCGTTTGATTGGCAGTTCTAGTTCATTTTTTCAGAGTCAAAAGAGATTGGAGGGCAACTAGCCCTCTCCACGCTCTTTTTTCCTAAATACATCAAGTAAAAATTTTGAAAAAACCATTTTGTTAAAAATAGTTCGAAGGTCGGATAACGAAACTCCGACGTCCACACACAAACTAGGGCCTGGGGGCAGGCGTTGTAAGCTAAGGCATATAAGGTTCTTATGGAAAGGATGCTCGTATAAACTCACAGAGGGCTCATTTGATTGGGAACTGAAAGTTCTAGTTTACTTTTTAAGAGTCAAGAGTGATCGGAGGGCAGATAGCCCCCTTCCGACCTTTTCCTCCAAATGTATCAGATATAAATTTTTATATAGACATTTTTTAAAAATAGTTCAAGTCTGACAACAAAAACTCCGGTGTCAACACAGCCCCCGGGGCCCGGAGGCAGTCGTTTTAACTTATGCCCTGGGGGGCTATATGGTTCTGATGGAAGGGATGCTCGTATAAACTTCAAAGAAGGCTCACTTGATTGGAAATTGAAAGTTGTAGTTCACTTTTTAAGATCGGATCAAAAGTGATTTTTAAGTTTAAGATCAAAAGTGATCGGAGGGCAACTAGCCCCCCCCCCCCGCCCTTTTTTGCTAAATTCATCCGATACAAATTTTGAGATAGCCATTATGTTAATAATAATTCAAAAATCGTAAACAAAAACTCCGGGGTCAACGAAACCCCCAGGGTCCAGGGGCAGGCGTTGTAAGTTATGCCTTGGAGGCAAATATGGTTCTAATAGAAGGTATACTTGTATAAAATTCAGAGAGGGCTCATTTGATTAGAAATCAATGGTTCTAGTTCACTTTTTAAGAGTCAAAAGTGATTGGAGAGCAACTACCGCCCCCCCCCCCCCCCAAACACGCTCTCTTTTCCCCAAATGCATCAAATAACATTTTTTAGATAGATATTTTGTTAAAAATAGTTCAAAGGTCAGATAAAAAAATTCGATGACGACAAAACTGTCCAGGGCTCTGGGGCAGGCATTGTAAGTTGTGCCCTGGGGGCATATAAGGCTCTTATGGAAGGGGTGCTCGTATAAACTTCAGAGAGGGTTCGTTTGATTGGAAATTGAAAGTTCTATTTCACTTTTTAAGAGTCAAAAGTGATTGAAGGGTAGCTAGCACCCACCCCCCCCCCCCTCCAACGCCCTTTTTCCCGCAAATATATCAGATAAAAATTTTGAGGTAGCCATTTTGTTAGAAATAGTTCAAAGATCATATAGCAAAATTCCGGGGTTAATACAACCCCACAGGGCCCAGGGGTAGCCGTTGTAAGTTATGCCCTGGGGGCAACTATAGTTCTTATAGAAGGGATGCCCCTATGAACTTCAGATGGGACTTATTTGATTGGAAACTAAATACTCTAGTTTGCTTTTTCAGAGTCAAAAGAGATAAGAGGGCAACTAACCCCCCCCCCCCCACGCCCTCTTTTTCCCAAATGTATCAGATCAAAACTTTGAGATAGAGATTTTGTTAAAAATAGTTCAAAGATCATATAATAACAAAAAATCCGGGGTCGGCACAACCCCTCCAGGGCCCAGGGGGCATCTATGGTTCTTATAGAAGGGATACTCGTATAAATTTATGCCCTGGGAGCAACTACAGTTCTTATAGAATGGATGCTCGTATGAACTTCAGACAGAGCTCATTTCATTGGACATTAAGAGTTCTAGTTCACTTTTTCAGAGTCAAACGAGATCGGAGGGCAACTAGACCCCCCTCCACGACCTTTTTCCCAAATACATCAAATAAAAAATTTTAGATAGCCGTTTTGTTAAAAATAGTTCAAAGGTCAGATCACAAAACTCCGATGTCAACACAACCAACTAGGGCCGGGGGGCAGGCGTTGTAAGTTATGCCTTGGGGGCATATAAGGTTCTTATGAAAGGAATGTTCATATAAATTTGAAAGAGGGCTTATTTGATTGGGAATTGAAAGTTCTAGTTTACTTTTTAACAGTCAAAAGTGATCGGATGGCAGCTAGCCCCTCCCCAACGCCCTTTTCCCCCCGAATGCATCAGACAAAATTTTTGAGATAGCTATTTCTTTAAAAATAGTTAAAGGGTCAGACAAAAAAAATTCCTGTGTCGAAACAACCCCCCAGGATCCGAGGGCAGGCGTTGTAAGTTATGCCCTGGGGGCATATATAGTTCTTATGGAAAGGATGCTCGTATAAGCTTCAAAAAGGGCTCATTTGGTTGGAAATTGAAAGTTTTAGTTCACTTTTTAAGAGTCAAAAGTGATCGGAGGGCACCTATCCCCCCGCCCACACCCTCGTTTCCTGAAATGCATCATACCATTCTGTTAAAAATAGTTCAAAGGTCAGATAACAAAACTCCGATGTCGAAACAACAAACTAGGGATCGGAGGCAGGCGTTGTAAGTTATACCCTGGGAGCATATAAGTTTCTTATGGAAGGGATCCTCGTATAAATTTCAAAGAGGGCTTATTTGATTGGGAATTGAAATTTCTAGTTTACTTTTTAAGAGTCAAAAGTAATCGGATGGCATCTAGCCCCTCCCCAACGCCCTTTTCCCCCCGAATGCATCAGACAAAAATTTTGAAATAGCTATTTCTTTAAAAATAGTTAAAGGGTCAGACAACAAAATTTCCTGTGTCAAAACAACCCCCCAGGATCCGAGGGCAGGCGTTCTAAGTTATACCCTGGGGGCATATATAGTTCTTATGGAAAGGATGCTCGTATAAACTTCAAAGAGGGCTCATTTGATTGGAAATTAAAAGTTCTAGTTTACTTTTTAAGAGTCAAAAGAGATCGGAGGGCACCTACCCCCCGCCCACAACCTCTTTTCCTGAAATGCATCAAACCATTTTGTTAAAAATAGTTCAAAGGTCAGATAACAAAACTCCGATGTCGAAACAACAAACTAGGGCGGAGGCAGGCGTTGTAAGTTATACCCTGGGAGCATATAAGTTTCTTATGGAAGGGATGCTCGTATAAACTTCACAGAGCGCTCATTTGATTGGGAATTGAAAGTTCTAGATCACTTTTTAAGAGTCAAAAGTGATCGGAGGGCACCTAACCCCCCCCCCCCACCCACGCCCTCTGTTCCCCAAATTCATAAGATAAAATTTTTGAGCTAGACATTTTGTTAAAAATAGTTCGAAGCTAATATAAGAAACACGCCAGGATCGACACAACCTCCCAGGGCCCGGGGGCAAGCGTTGCAAGTTATGCTTTTGGGGTAAATATTTTCTTATAGAAGGGATGCTCGTATAAACTTCAAAGAGGGTTCATTTGATTGAAAATTAAAAGTTCTAGTTCACTTTTTAAGAATAAAAAGAGATTGGAGGGCACCTAGCCCCCTCCATGCCCTTTTTCCGAAATACATCAAATAAAAATTTTGAGCTAACCATTTTGTTAAAAATAGTTCAAAGGTTGGATAACGAAACTCCGATGTCGAAACAACCAGATAGGACCCGGGGACAGGCACTGTAAGTTATGCCCTGGGGGCATATGAGGCTCTTATGGAAGGGATGCTCGTATAAGATCTTAGAGGAATCATCTGATTGGGAATCAAAAGTTCTAGTTCACTTTTTAAGAGTCAAAAGTGATCGCAGGGTAGATAGCCCCCCTCCCCGCCCTTTTTCCCCCAAATGTATCAGATAAAAAATTTTAGATAGACTTTTTTTTAAATAGTTCAAGCCTGATAACAAAAACTCCAGTGTCGACACAGCCCCCATGGCCTTGAGGCAGTCGTTGTAACTTATGCCCTGGGGGCATATATGGTTCTTATGGAAGGGATGCTCGTACAAACTTCCAAGAAGGCTCATTTGATTGGAAATTGAAAGTTGTAGTTTACTTTTTAAGAGTCAAAAGGGATCGGAGGGCAACTAGGCCCCCCCTCTCCCACGCCGTTTTTTCCTAAATACATCCGATAAAAATTTTGAGGTAGCTATTATCTTAAAAATAGTTCAAAGATCATAAAACTAAAACTTCGGGGTCGACACGACCACCCAGGATCTGGGGGCAGGCGTTTTTAGTTATGCCTTGGGGGCAAATATGGTTCTTATAGAAGGGATGCTTGTATAAACTTCAGAGAGGGCTCTTTTCATTGGAAATTAAAAATTCTAGTTCACTTTCTCAGAGTCAAGAGAGATCGGAGGGCAACTAGCCTTCCCCAACGCCCTTTTTTACAAAATAAAACAAATCAAAATTTTGAGAGAGCCATTTTGTTAAAAATAGTTCAAAGGTCAGATAACAAAAATCCGATGTCGATACAACCAACTAGGGCCCGGGGCAGGCGTTTTAAGTTGCGCCCTGGGGGTATAAAAGGATCTTATCGAAGGGATGCTCGTATAAATTTCAAAGAGGGCTCATTTGATTGTGAATTGAAAGCTCAAGTTCACTTTTAAGAGTCAAAAGTGATCGGAGGACAGATAGCCCCCCCCCGCCTTTTTTCCCCAAATGCATCAGATAAAAATTTTGAGATAGACATTTAAAAAAAATTGTTCAAGTCTGATAACAAAAACTCCGGTGTCAACACAGCCGACAGGGCCCGGGGGCAGCCGTTGTAAATTATACCCTGAGGGCATATATGATTTTTATGGAAGGGGTGCTCGTATAAACTTCAAAGAGAGCTCATTTGACTGGAAATTGAAAGTTGTAGTTCACTTTTTCAGAGTCAAAACTGATCGGAGGGCAGCTAGCCTCCCCCCCCCCGAACGCCTTTTCCCCCCAAATGTATGAGATAAAAATTTTTAGATAGCTATTTTGTTAAAAATAGTTCAAGGGTCAGATAACAACATTTTCTGTGTCGACACCCCCCCCCCCCCCGGACCCGGGGCAGGCATTGTAACTTATGCCCTGGGGGCATATATGGTTCTTATGGAAGGGATGCTCGTACAAACTTCCAAGAAGGCTCATTAGATTGGAAATTGTGGATTGGAACGGATGCTCGTATAAGCTTCAGAAAGGGCTCATTTCATTGAAATTTGAAAGTTTTAGTTGGATATTTAAGAGTCAAAAGAGATCCAAGGGCAACTAGCCCCCCCATGCCCCTTTTTCCTCACACCCCTCCAAATAAATTTTGAGATAGCCAATTTTTTTAAATAGTTCAAAAATGAGATAACAAAACTCCGGTGTCGGCACAATCCCCCAAGGTCCGGGGCCAGGCATTGTAAGTTATGCCCTGGGGGCATATACGGTTCTTATGGAAGGTTTGCTCGTATAAACTTCAGAGAGGGCTTATTTGATTGGAAATTAAAAGTTCTAGTTCTTTTTTTAAGAGTCTAAAGTGATCGCAGGGCAACTACCCCCCCCCCCACCCACGCCCTCTGTTCCCCAAATGCATAAGATAAAATTTTTGAGCTAGACATTTTCTTAAAAAAAAGTTCAAAGGTCATACAAGAAACACGCCAGGATCGACACAACCTCCCAGGGCCCGGGGGCAAGCGTTGTAAGTTATGCTTTGGGGGCAAATATTTTCTTATAGAACGGATGCTCGTGAATTTCAGAGAGGGCTCATTTGATTGGAAATTAAAAGTTCTAGTTCACTTTTTAAGAATCAAAAGAGATTGGAGGGCAACTAGCCCCCTCCGCGCCTTTTTTTCCGAAATACATCAAATAAAAATTTTGAGCAAACCATTTTGTTAAAAATAGTTCAAAGGTCGGATAACGAAACTCAGATGTCAAAACAACCAGATATGACACGGGGGCAGGCGTTGTAAGTTATGCCATGGGGGCATATGGGAGCTTATGGAAGGGATGCTCGTATAAAATCTTAGAGGAATCGTCTGATTGGGAATTAAAAGTTCTAATTCACTTTTTAAGAGTCAAAAGTGATCGCAGGGCAGATAGCCCCCCCCCCCCCGCCCTTTTTCCCCAAATGCATCAGATAAAAAAATTTAGATAGACCTTGTTTTTAAAAATAGTTCAAGCCTGATAACAAAAATTCCGGTGTCAACACAGCCCCCAGGCCTCGGAGGCAGTCGTTGTAACTTATGCCCTGGGGGCATATATGGTTCTTATGGAAGGGATGATCGTACAAACTTCCAAGAAGGCTCATTTGATTGGAAATTGAAAGTTGTAGTTTATTTTTTAAAAGTCGAAAGGGATCGGAGGGTTACTAGCCCCCCCCCTCCCACGCCGTTTTTCCTAAATACATCCGATAAAAATTTTGAGGTAGCTATTACCTTAAAAATAGTACAAAGATCGTAAAACTAAAACTCCGGGGTCGACATGACCACCCAGGATCTGGGGGCAGGCATTTTAAATTATGCTCTGGGGGCAAATATGGTTCTTATAGAAGGGATGCTTGTATAAACTTCAGAGAGGGCTCATTTGAGTAGTAAGAGTATATAAGATTTGACGAGCACATTGACGAGCACAAGAATATACACTACAGTTTCACGTGCACATTGCAAAAAGCGACCAATCCTTTTATACCTATAAAGTGACCAAACACGTTTTGAAACTATAGTCAAGGTTGTATAAGACAAAATCAGACTGGGTTTTTGGTATTGATATCAATTGCACAAGGAATTGCACTAGAATATGCACCATAATATCATGTGGACATTTTAAAAAAGCTGGCAAAAACCTATAAAGTGGTCCAACATGTTTTGAGATTATATAACACAACCAGAGTGGTTTTTGAGACAACATACGTTTTTGATGGGCCAATCAGAGACAGCGGATGTTGTTACATATACGATAACTTGAGTGATGATTGGATTCAAATAAAAAGGAGTGATTTTCATTCATCCTTGAGGTTTTGTATATAATGGCCATGCATTACGATTAAATTTCCATAATGTTTTAACATACCATAGATAATACATTAAATATTATTGACTTTGAAGCTATGGCTACTTCGATTTATAATAAGAATACAGTTTAGTAAATTTTCTTAATTTATTTCCAAATACAATAATTTAACATACTCACCCCTCCAGTAAATTCAAATTTCAAGGGGCATAGCCCTCCCCCCAACAATACAAACTCTACAATATGATGATTATAGTCGTTAGAAAACGTAAAATACGCTCTTTTTTCCATTACGTAAACCCCATCTTCCCCCCACCCCTCTGTTTACAAATTTAATTCATTAGAAATAGTTATTTTAGTTCAAAAAATGACATTTTCCCCTTCATGTTTTTAAAATGCGCTTTCCTTATCGGCTTAAATAAAACCACCTGTGTTTATAACCCATGTTGCAAAAAGGGGACAGTTTTGGAAACAGACTTTACAGGCTTATGTTATCACATAGATTAATAACACATGTGTTCGTGTAATTCAAGAAAAAGAGATTGTATTTTTGGTCAAATTAGTCGAGAGTAAATCCTTTGAAATGCAAAGCACAAGTGATGTTTGAACAATGTTGTCAATTTAAAATAGGGTCTAACGTTATAGTATACTAAAAAAGTTGATATTAAAATCGTTAATTAAAGAATAGTACACTAAACTCAGAATTGATATACAGCCAAATCTTATTCAAAATATTTTCTTGTGAAGAAATTTAAGTTTTTTATTAATTTTGTATTTTAGCTCGTATTTAACAAACTTAGTCGTAGCTAATTGCAACTGTTCACAAAAAAGACATGGAGAGCTACAAATATCAGAATCGACTCCAGAGGACAAATTATATTATGGGAAGATATTTTTGAAATTCCCATTCCGCCCCAACTCAAAATTTTCCAAAATTTTACTTTAAAAGTTTTTTTAAATATTTATAAATCACTAATAGATAGAGTGCTACAAATATCAGAATCGACTTTAGAGGATAATTTGTCTGTAAAAGAGGGGTCATTATTTCAATCTAAATTTTCTTCTTTTTTTAAGGAGGAGGATTCATACAATTACTCTCCCCCTGAAAAGAGAGCAAGATGGAACGATGCCACATTGATGCAAGCTGCAAGCCCTTCCATCATCAGATATGCTAGTTCCATTACACATGCTCTGGACCAGCCAATGACCACACAACTTTTAAAGCCAGGAGCCTCTCACGCCAGTGTCAGCTCTGCGCAAACCTCTATGCAACCTGGCAGAAAATTGAAAAGAGAGTGGATGGCTTCTCATAGTACATCAGCCCCGTCTACTCAAGATCGTGAGGTCACCCCCCTTCATGCTTTGCCAGGAGCTTCAGGCATACAAGTGCAGTCTGAATTTGGAAATGTGAGCATTTTACCCCTACCTTCTACCTGATTATAGAAATATCTACCTATTTCTTTCCAACTTTTTTTTGTCCTTTCTTTTCACCATTTTATTTCAACACTCTAAGAGTGTGTGTGTCAGAGATATTAAAATATTAATCCCTCGCCCCCAACCATTGTTTTAAATTTCTTTGCCCCCCCTCAGAGATAGCTGAATATAATGTAATTTTTTTTTGATTTTCAAAGAAATCACCCTTTTGATTATTTCTGAACTTTCTGGGGGGGGGGGTAGAGGCAATTATTTAATTAAATAATGCTAGGAGGGGGGAAATTGAGTTTTGAGGGAGGTGTAAAAAATGGTACTTATTTAATATCAGGGTAAACATACGACTAGAAATGCTTCAGCATAAATAGGGTATTGCGTCTTTCTGAACTTTCTGGGGTGGGGTTGGGATGGAGGCAAGTATTTAGTTAAAATAATGCTAGGAGGAATTGAGTTTTGTGGATGGGGTGAAAAATGAACATGATTTTTTTAACTTTATAAAATAGTGGTTATTTCACATAGAAAATAAACCTTTTTTTTTATAGATTAAATAATTAGAAGCACAATCTTTATCAAGTATTGAAACATTCATTTTGGTGGACCTGAACCAATATTAGCACCACCAATGGAGTTTAAAGATGAGCCTATATTAGTTTTAGACAATATGGAATAGAATAGGGGTTTTCTAAATGATTGTTTTGGGGACATGGTCAGCCTAGACGATTTAACTTGTGACATTGACATGGTGGAGGACCCAGAATGGGAAGAAATATTTATACGAGAGCATTTAGGCGGTGTTAGTATTACTAGTGCATCTGAACCGGGTTCTCATAAAGAAATTCTGTAACAGGACAATACAGGATAGCTTGATCAGCTATCCCCAAACACTCTAGAAGCCATACTAACAGGCTTAGAGGATTTCATGCCACCTCCATCCATTGCAATTGAACAGACTGGGGGTGGTGCTATTGACAATTCTATGTCACCCCCCACCATTCTTGTTAATGATACACCTAGTAGTAGTAGTAGTAGTAATAACGATACAGCAACATCACAAGTACCCTCGCTTCCAGATTTTTTTTTCTTTCAAACTCTGCCTTGCACCACACAAAGGTCTACAGCGCCAAATTCGGTGACCCCTTTAACTCTCTAGAGTCGGGAGATATAATAACAGATCCCCTGGCCATTACACATTTATATACTAATAGGATTCGAGCCATTCTTCAACAACAGATGGGGGTGTGGGGGTGGGGGTCAGTTTAAAAGCATCAATGGCACTAAAAATGTTTTTTTAAATGAAGATGCGAGCGAGCTGTATTCGAAATACTTGCACACAGAGATGTTGGCAATTCGCCCGCATTTACCAAATTATGAGAAGAATTTTTATAAATTGGGTTAATAGTATTCAAAGTATGTGGGAAAATTATAACGAGGGGGGTTGTGGGTCTGTGGTTTTATTTATTGAAAGTTTAAATGTTAATATTTGTAGATTTAAAAAGGATTTTATTTTAAGAGGTGGTGGGGAGAGGGCTATAGTTTTAAAATATCATTCAGATTTAGAGGGATGTCAGGGGGTACAATGAATCTGTTTCGATACGAGGCTACAGTATTTCAAGCATGCATTTTTAATATCTGCATACATTCCTCTGCGCGATAGTGCATCTAAGAAAAAGTTGAATGAAATGGCAGTTAATGGTAGGGAGGGTTCAAAGTTCCCCATAGTAGATTTTAATTGTTTAAATGGTCAATTTCTCGTGACACTAAAAGAAATAGATATTTTGGAGCGGGCTAATGCACATTTAAAGATTGGTGTCACGGTGTTACAGTGTGAAACCGAATTTGAGGAGGGTCGCCGTTCCGATAAGAAGGGCGTATTATTTCCAGTGAGGGCTCCTTCAATTGAATGAGTAGAACATTGGGTGTGGCTTCTATACACGCCACCCACAGAGCATGATTCAATTGGACATTTTAATCCAATTACTGATATTAGTATGGTTTTGGGGGAGGGTAAAAAGGGGAATGTATGTTATTACTTTCCAACATGTCTCTCAAGATTTCACTCTGATTTAAAGTTAAAGCATCACATGAAACACTGTAAACGTCATGGATACCAGGCTGTGGAGACGGTAAGCGGAGACAGAGCGATCTTACGTTTTAAAAATTTCCAAAACACGCTCCTAGAGAGCAATAAGATCGCTTTAGATTGCGAAGTGAAACTGACAGACGTGTACGGTTCGTCAAATCCAAATCGTGTTAAAATACATGAAGCCATATGGGTCTCTTACGCTCATGCGAAACGAGATTCAAATAATACCATGCAGGTGCTGGATGTAGTTGAGATGTTGGGTGACGGTGAAGACTGCATGCACTCGGCATTGGTCAATCTAATCAAAACAGTGAACAGTGCGATTTCTCGCCTTCGTTACACAAACTATCCTATGCTCCTATCACAAGATGACAAATTGACCATTAAAAATCGTAAAATATGTTGGGTTTGCAAGGGGGAATTTGATGATGGTGTTGGGAAGGGGGGGAGGAGGAAGCTGATCGACCATGATCATTTGTGGCAGGAAATTACATCGGGAGGGAGTAACTTTAGAGGGGTAGCCTATCAGTCGTGCAATTTAAACGTTAGACAGCAATATTTCGTACCTATTTTTATACACAATTCCAATTACGACTTAAATTTTTTTCTACCGGCGTTGGCCCGCATTGCCAAGGGTGGAGTTGTAGATGACGCATGGATAGATGGTTCTTTTTCATATAATATCATACCCAAATCATCGGAGAAGCTACTGCTGCTAGAATTCATGTGGAAAACAGTTGACAAGGGTAACACGTGCCTGAATAAAATCCGTTTTTTAGACTGTTTCAGCTTCTTCCCCAAGTCCTTAAGTCAGTCGATTCAGGTACAGAAAAGTGACAATTTTGATAGCTTCCCCCTCCTCAAACAGCGCTTCCCCGATGATGAAATGTATTATTTATTAACGTGTAAGGGTATATATCCATATGATTATTACAACTCTGGCTCGAGGCTAGATGAGATGTCATTACCGCCCATTGAAGCTTTTTACAATTATTTTACTGAGAGTGAGTGCACCACTAGCGACTACGAATTTGCTAAGAGGGTTTGGGCAAAGGGCGGATGTAAAAATGGGTGGGATTATTGTAAACTATACTTGGCCAGTGACGTACTCACTCTTTTGGACATTGTGTGCAAATATACGGATAAAATCTACGGAGAGTTAGGGTTGGATTTAGCTTATTATTTTTCCACTCCGCATCTGGTTATGGAGTTGATACTTAAAATCACCAAAGAAGAAATAGGTCTGATCGCCGATGTGGATCAGCATCTGTTTGTAGAGAGATTAATGAGGGGTGGGTATTATTTTCACGGGGACCGTATCATGAAAACTGATCCGCCCGGACAGCATACCGATGAAAAGTCGGACGCAGTTTTTTTGGATATGAATTCTCTTTACCCATCGGCAATGTCTCACTACTGTTTGCCGTGTGGCAATTATAAATGGCTTGACAATCCGTGTGCTTCGAATTTCCTCGACATTGCTAGCGTTGAGGAGAATGGGGCACAGGGATGGTTTTTTTTAAATTGACGGTGAAATACCCATGGAAATTCATGACTCGGTAAAAGACTGTTTTTCCGTTTATAAATAGACCGGTGGGTAGGGACTCTCTGAGCCCTTACAATTTATCTTTAGTAGAGGATGGGAGTATGCACTGGATACCTTCAAAAACAAAAACTAATTGTCGACCTCAACCCGAAACAGAATATCGTTGTTCATCACGTGCTATTGAAATGGATGGTGTCCATTGGTTTCAAGGTCACAAAGATTCATAGAGCCCTCCAATGTGATCAAAAGCCTTACATGAAAACGTTTATTGACACCTTTGTTAGTGAACGTTCACAAGCGAAAACGAAAGTTGAAAAAGAAGTCTGTAGACTCATTTTGAACTCAACCTTCGGTAAAATATCCGAAAGTTTACGAGACAGAAGTCGCTGTGACATTGTAACCAACTACAAAGATTTTGATTGATTCATTGCGGATCCAAACGTCACATCGTTCGCAATCATTAACTCTAGTATGGGGGTCCTAAACCACAAGTAAAGAAATATTATTTTAAATAAAAATTTTGCAGACGGGAGTGCAATAACTGAAATATCTAAGAAACTCGTGTTGTCGTTTTATTATAATGTATGCAAGGTACAGTGGTCGATTGTGGAACAAGTTCAAGTGTATTATGGGGACACAGATTCACTCCTGTTAAAAGTCAAAACTGAAAATCTATTGAATGATTTGGAAAATGGCAAGTACATTAGCTCACGAATGGACTACACTAATTGGGATGAATCCCGCTACCCAGAGCTAGTGAAAGACCAGGCCCCAAATCAATTGTTAATGTTAAAATCTGAAACAAGTAGCGATCTGATATCCAGTGGTGTCTTTCCTGGACCGAAGGTATACTGTGTGGAAAGGCACAACAAGGATATCAAACAAGTTTGCAATGGGGTACCTACACACTTTGTAAAAAATAATTTCGATATGAGTGTTTATAGAAACTGTGTGGAAAGTAGTTTAGTCCCAAGAGCGAAAATCATAGCGATTCGCTCTTTACAATTTAAAAACCTCACAGTTAGAGTTGATAAAAACTCCTTTTCGGCCATATCATAAAAAGTATATTTACTTTAGGTGGGTGTTAAGGTACTACCACACAGAAATTATTTAATCTCAGACCGTGTTGAATGTATCGTGTACACAACACAACTCGGTCTACAAAAATTAACTTAAATTCATTAAAAAAAAGTACAAATTGGGTGGGAGGGTTTTTTTGGGTGATGGGTGTTTTTAAATTCTTTTTTTTTCTTTATCACAAACAATTTTCAATGTGTGTGTGTGTGCAAAGCAGAATAATTTTCATTATCTAATGCCCCCTTCCGGCCCCGCCCCTGGCCCGCCGCAGCGGGCCCCGCTTCCCGGCCCGATGCATTTCCCGGCCCGCCGCTGCGGGCCCCGCGTCACTTCCCGGCTCACCGCAATGGGCCCCACGGTGCTTCCCGGCCGCCGTAGCGCCCCCCCCCTGGGGGGACTCCATTTCAAATTTAAAATGCTGTAAATAAAAGTGATATTATTATTTTAAGTGTGTGTGCATATTCTAATAAATGTAGTATTTTTTTATAAATACATTTTAAAAAAGTGTATTTATTAAAGTGTTTTTTTTCTAGTGCTTATGTAAATGTTGTATTTTTTATTATAAATAAATTTTTAAAAAAGTGTATTTTTTTCATGTTTAATGTGCTTTCATGTGTTCAATGTAGTATTTGTAAAGTTTTATTACTTTTTTATGTGTGTATAATAAAAGAAAATATGATTCTTTGTTCGTCTTCTTCTTCTTCTCATTATTAAAAACGGAGTAGAAGTATGGAAATTATTTAGTCATTAGACAAGTACAGTTAGTTGTCTAGGTGAACTGTTGATGGGAACATGTATCAATTTAAAACACCATTCAGATCGTTTCTGTGTGGGCCGTCAATGTCAGGCAAAAGAACATCTTAACTAAAATAATTAAAAATTGCGATAAAATGTTTGTTGAAAAGCCGAAAAAAATCTACTATTGTTACAGTATTTGGCAGGAGTCATACGATAAAATAAAAACAATTGGCACGACAGGATTGGTGTAGATACAATTCATACAGGGACTTGATGTTTTCAGCATTATTGAACCAAACTCTTGGCTGACTATTGACGATCTGGCTGAATCTATTGAACAATGGTCCCAGGAAATGCTACAACTGTTCACCGTTCGCTCTCATCATGAACAGACTTCGATTAATCTGGTTCTAAACAAATTCTTTCATCAGAGGAAATGTATGCGAATACTTGCATTGAACTGCACCTACTATATCATCTACAGAGTTGCTCGAGATTGTAGCTCGCTAATAACTCTCAATAAACAAATATATCCCGGAGCCCCTAAATTTCTGCTCTCAGCATACAATCAGGCAACTAATAAACCTTACGACTATATCCAACTGGATCTTAATGAAAATACACCCTAGGAATTACATGCACCCAAAGACATGATAGACGATGGAATGGCGGTACCTATCTCCGTTAAAAGTACAAAAGGCTATTATTATCTACTAGGGCATAGAGGTCACAACATGAAATTAGACATCTATATTTAGTTCTGATCACTTGCATAACGTTACTTATAACAGTCCCTCTCGAACATTGTATTTACAGTGATTTAGTTAATCTAATATCTGAACTTTGTTTAAATTTGACCGAGGGCAATGTTCAACTGCCAGAAGTAGTTAAGCAACAGGCAAAGCAACATCGTTCCATTGTACGTACATTGGCCTCTAAAAACAAAGGAAAGAATTTTAAAAAGAAACGTCTTCTTCAGGCGGGCGGTAGCTTTTTCACACTTTTACTGCCAATAATTGCAGGACTTGTAAACAGTTTTCTCTAGAGAATGGCAAAACCCCATAAATTGACTCCAATAGAACTCGCTCTCTCCCCCGTGGAACTCTTTGAGAACAATCTGAGTAAATTCATTGACAACAAGAATATTGAGGATGATAAAAAACTGTTTTTACTCCAAGATACACTTCACCGAGTGGACAAACATAAGCCCTATCGTGCGAAGGCCAGTGGTATTGACCACAAAAAAGAATCATCTCAAGATTCTGCTGCTGCTGGAACACAATTAAAGATGGAGGAATTGGATTCAATTGCGTCTATATTTGTATATATAAGGCCCCAATAATATCGTGAACAAATTAAACGACTCCTAACTTATCTCATGGAAAGTGGTCAAGATCATATTCAAGTTGATGGCAATGGGAAAGGGATTATAATTCAGGGCAAGAGCTATAATCAAATTGATTTAATCTATGATACGGTTAAGAATCGTAAAGGACTATTATCATTTGACGTTCATGTGTACAACTTTTTAATTAAATTAAACTTCCCCAAAAGTCTAATTGGCAATAGACAAATTCTAAAAAAATTAAATGAACATGCACCGTCATCATCAACATCAATATCATTAAAATATGAAGAGGAAGAAGAAGAAGAAGATTTTAAATCAATGGTGGAAAATACTAGCACACCTAGTGGAAACTTGACAATGGTGACGAGGAGGATCATACCACTGATAGCTAGAAAACAACAAAAACGTATCAAGTCATCATCACCCCCTTCACCATCCGAACCTAACATACAAACGACTGGCGGACGTGGCAAAATGTGTTTACGTTCAAAATGGTTGAAGTTGTGAAAATTGTTTATGAGAATATTGTTGAGGCAGGAAGTTTAAGTACCCCCACCACTCTTTCCAAAGTCACTGGTGTTCACACTACAAGTGTACAAGACTATCTACAAAATGAATCAAGTTACACTCTACATAGAAATCATAGACTTCGTGCTAATAATTATCGAAAAACTAGAGCCTTTTTCCCATTGCATATAATGCAAGCAGATCTCCTAACTCTAGATGAGATTCAACTATGCCGCAATACACCGTACAAGTACATTCTACTTGCAATCAGTGTTTATAGTCGTTATGCATATGCAATTCCATTGCGGTCAAAGAGAGGCGTTGAAGTTGCTCAGGCCGTTGAAAGCATTCTCGAACAGGATTCATATAAAAAAATTCAAACGGATCGCGGTAGTGAATTTGTTAATCCCCATGTTGCAAAAGTACTAGTGAACTATAGTATACTGCTCTATCATAGTCATAGTCCTATAAAGGCTGCATTGGCCGAACGATTGATAAGAACTATTCGACTTTTAATTTCAAGATATTGTACATTGAAAAATACATCTGCGTTTATTCATAATTTAGTTAAAATCATGTTGATTTATAATCAACGACCTCATCGATCATTGTCCAACTCAACCCCAATACAAGTTTAACATTCTGATGAAGATGCGATTTACACCGTTTTTGAAAAATATTCCAATAAAACAACTGTTAAGAAGAAAAAAAATTCAATATCGATGATGTATATAGAATGAAAAGAAAAACTAATTTTTTTGAATAAAGTACTGACTTTTGGGCCACAGAACTTATTATAGTGGCAAAAAATCTACACACTAGACCCATAACTTATCGTTTGCGAGATTCTCGGCGGCTTTTATGACTAAGAACTACAAAAAGTTAAAAATAATAGTGGAATCTATCAAATTGAAAAGATATTAAAGACTCGTGCTCGCAGGGGTAGGAAACAGTTACCTGCTCGGTGGATAGGATACAGCTCTGATTGTTATTCTTGGATCAGTGTTGAATATATTGACAATGCCCAATGATTTCTATGTAACATTTATGTCCAACGTTTCCAATCCTCTCTACAACGACTTGAATACGGTAAGTGATTTTTGGACAAAACTCTCCCCCGCCATTAAATTCGATGACGGTACATATGAACTGGCTCTTGTCGACTGTATTCTAAAAAATACCTATGACATCCTGAGAAAGGATCGTGTGTATGACATAGAAGTTGAACCTTTCAATTGGACACTCTTTGTTAAGTATAAATGGGTTGAGGCACTTACATCTAGCGAGAATCCGCATTTTAAATTGAAATATATTGAAGTTAATTATAAGACGGATTTGTGTTGTACAATTAACATAGAAATCTCATATTACGGGACTGGTAAATTCCATTTTAATTATTCAATGGAACATGATAGGATTTACATTAGCTCACCTGTTGACACTGAAATAATTATTCTCAATGATAATCTGAGAGACGTTCTTGGCTTTAAACAGAATATGATCAATGGGAAAAACGCTGGCACCTTTTACGGGATGGATCAAGTTATTTTGGCTGATTATCCACCTGGTTTCGCCTCAGACTCTTGCATATTTCTCTATGCATCCTTTGTGGAAACATCGAGAGTTGGTAATTCAAATGTACTCCTCCTACGTGTTCTTGAACGAAAAACATCTCATGAACTTCTTCATCACTATAATATAATGCATCTTCAGTATGTTCCTGTAAACAATTCGTATTTGGAACTCTGTCAGTTAACACTAAGAAGTGAATTGGGTGATCCTCTAGCAATAACAAAAGGCTTAGCAGTGATTACAAATCATTTTCGACCCATTGTCGGCCACACCAGCACCTAAAATGAACAATAGAAGAATTCCATTTGTCTGTCCCGATATCGATTGCTATGTTGGTGCTCTGAGTCCACGTCAAATAGGCAATAGATTGGACTACTACAATGGCGTACTACAATGTCTGGCTATGGTCCTGGTAGCTGGTTTGCTAGGTTATTTCGTTCTGCACTACCCCTTGCCAGAAACGACCTAAATAACAATGAATAAAGTTTCTTGCCAGAAACTAAAACCAAAAATAACAATGAATAAGATTTCAAATCTAAAAGTAACAGATATTATAATCACAAAAAGGGGACTACCTTCCTCTCAAATTATCCCAACGCTGGAATTTTATTTGTGCTACAGAATGTGAGATCTGTTTTGAATGTCTATTTTTTATTTAAATGTCTTGTAAAACAACACGCTAATAAAATTTTCGAGAGAAAACAATAAATCAAAACACATATTTTTGTTACTTGTTTCTTTTTATTTTTGTAGAAAATCAATAGCTAAGTGACATTTTCAGAAAATCGTAATTGATAGTATTTTAAGTAATCCGTTTAATTTTCAGAAATTGCAAAATGGTAATTAAGTTGTAAGCGCATGTTAAGGGTTGATAAATCTGTTTTATTAGTGGTACTTTCTCTTCATCTTAGGTTTGACTTCCTGAATCCTTCTTAGTAACTAAATTTTCATACAGAAAGAGGGGAATTGAGTAGCCCCTACAAGCAAGGGCGTACCCAGGACATTTTTTTTTGGGGGGGGGGAGGGGAATTAAAAGACACATAAAAAATTCGGATACTTGTGCATTATTCGGTTTACATTTGAGAAATGAAGTTTGGTAAATCCTAATGAAATATACCAAAATATGAAGAAATTATACTACTTCAGAAACAAATTTGGGCTATATATTTGCACATTAAGAGGGGTGGGGCAGGCACGTACGCAGGAATTTGTTTCGGGGGGGCCCAATTTGTTTGGGGGGGGCCAAATCCTTCAAACCCATTATTCTGTGAGAAAAATCAGAAAATTATGGGAAAATGAAAAAAATCGTGAGATTTCGGGGGGGGGCCGGAGGCCCCCCCTGCGTACGTCCCTGGGGTGGGGTTAGAGTATAGCGGGTTAGCATGCAAAATGTGTTAGCTACAATTATTTTGCATATTATGAAGTAAGAATTGTTTTCTAACTTCACACTATCTAAATACTTTATCCCCCTCCCCGTATTGTGCAAATATGTAGCCCAAATTATATATTTCCAATCTATTTTGTCAACTGTCTTTGTTTTTCTCACGCTAAGCTGAAAGAAACTAACGAAAAAATCGGCTATTGTATTATCTATAGATTCAAATTCTCCAGTGTGTACCGAATAATGCACAAGTACCAAAATTTGTTTATATGCATTTCTGTTATATTTTACGAGTCGGGCAATCTTTTTTATTGGGGGGGGGGGGGCGAACCTGGTGTCTCCCCCCCCCCCGGGTTATCCTCGAACTACCACTATCAATTCCTTCTAGCTCTGATTACACAGCTACGGACAAAGAGCAAAGAAAAAAGCTACTAATCTAATCTGTTATCCTCAGATATGTTGTACATTTTATAAATAAGATCCTTCATATTCTTACACTTTTAGGTTATATACTTATCAAAGTACTTTCTTTTTGCGACGGTTACATCCTGAAGCTATACAGCAATCAACTGACCACTGTCATCGTTTTACTGACGGTGTTTATATAGGTTTACTTATATTTACTCACTAAGATTGATAACGTCAATGTAATTACCAGCTTAATGAAGCTGTGCTTTATGTAAGTATCCAGCTCTTGACATAAGGGGAGTGAAATGATATATAAGGTAGCATTTCAATTTCTTTGGAATGTATGGAACACGTTGCAGTTAAAATTAAATATTGAGGTGTTAAATACTATAATTATTATTGACTAAATATTCTTAAATAACAACATCCCGAACGATGGTTGTAACCAGGGGAGGGGCAAAGGTTTGAAGCATATCGTCTAAAATGTAAATATAAAGAAATAAAAACATTATTTTTCGTAATTTATTGGCAAATGAAAAATATATAAATAACTTCAATAGCTAGCCCTTTATTGTAAACTCTCTAGAAAGCTGACATTTTTATGTTCTATTTGTAAAACTACACCAGTCCCCTAGGTCTCCAGAAACCTGTTGTTCCCATATTCTAGTGAAAAAACACATTCCCACATTCGGATTACATAAATTTTCTGTACCATAAACATCGGGACAATTGCTGTTCTTGAAAACCCAACAAACCTAATCATATAAATTACAAGAATATGCTGACCCAAAGCCTCCTGAAATTTGAGAATAATTTTCCGTTCACAGCTACTATAAAATCAAATTTCGACCGTAGTGAAGACTGCTTTTTCACTCCAGTAATTACTACTGCTCATTCTCTGTCCAGCACGAGTCAAGCTATCTCGTATATGTGACAACGTCATTTATATATAAAAAAAAAATACGAAAAAACAATCTCGTCTTATTTGAGTCTTCTATCTTTTTTTAGTGAAATCTTTGGAAAAATGGCGGCCGTCAACCGAGGGGAGAGTCAAACCCCTCCCGTCGTTGGCTTGCCACGTTTGTAAAATAGCACTTTTATTATCATCAGCTTGATAAAGTGGGTATAACCTTATCAAGCTGATGATAGCAAAAGGGTGCTAATTTTAGAAATATGCCAAGCTAACAACGTGGCGTCTAATTCTCCCTTCTGTCAGGTTGACGGCCGCCATTTATCGAAAGATTCAATTTGCAATCCTATCCGGCTTGGTTGATAGCCCTGACTGGTAAGGTTGAAAATGGTATGAGAAGTAAGAAAGCAACAGCAAGGCATGCACATATGTTTTTTTTTCTGGGATGTTTTGGGTGTGGGCCCAAGCCTGCAAAACAGTAAAAATAAAGATATGAAGGCTGGTTTCATGCAAATGAATATGGTATGAATGAGATTGTGAGCCCACCCCCTTTTCTTCTATGGCTGAGATATGCGTGGCTACACGGATATATATATATATGTGTGTGTGTGTGTGTGTGTGTGTGTGTGTGTGTGTGTGTGTGTGTGTGTGTGTGTGTGTGTGTGTGTGTGTGTGTGTGTGTGTGTGTGTGTGTGTGTGTGTGTGTGTGTGTGTGTGTGTGTGTGTGTGTGTGTGTGTGTGTGTGTGTGTGTGTGTGTGTGTGTGTGTGTGTGTGTGTGTGTATATATATATATATTTTTTTTTATATATATTTTTTTATATATGTATATATATATATATATATATATATATATATATATATATATATATATATATATATATATATATATATATATATATATATATATATATATATATATATATATATATATGTATATTATATATATATATATATATATCATACTCCTTTACGTAACCTAACCTAGGTACCTTCTCCCCCCTAAACCTCAAAAAACTAAAGTTAAAAAAATTTTGATGTTATGACGGTTAGTGGTTTTGACTAATTTTTTCGTCGATGTTATGACGGATTTTGTCGATGTCCTGAGGTTAGTGCTTCTGACAGTTAAATGTTATGACGCCTTCCCACTGAAACTCTAAATAACGGTATTTTGATATCTATAGACACATCAAAAGAATTTTATGCTGATTTCAAATATATAAGTTTCATCAAGTTTAGTCTTACTTCTCAAGTTACGAGCCTGATAATATTTGCTTCATTTTCAAAAAAGGGAGAAACACCCCCTAGAAGTCATAGCATCTTGATTAAAATCACACCCTCTGATTCAGGATATCAGAGAATCCTATTGTCAAGGTTTCAAGCTCCAATCTGCAAAAATTTAGAATTTTGTGTTTTTGCCAGAAGAGAGATTACGTTTTTTTTTGTTTTTTTTTTGTTAGGGGTGTTCGTATTGACCTAGTGGTCCCGGAATATCGCTAGATGGCTCATTCGAAAGGAAATGAAAAGTTTTAGTGCCCTTTTTAAGTGACAAAAAATGGAGGGCATCTAGGCCAAAGTCACCTGATCAAAATTTTGAGATAGCCATTTTGTTCAGCATAGTAAAAAAATCTAATAGCTATGTCTTTGAGGATGACTTAACCCCCCACAGTCCCCGGGGAATGGGTTGCGTTTTATGAACTTTGCCCATTGTTTACATATAATTTTGGTTATTCGTAAGTATGCAGACGTTTCCAGCGGGTATTTTTCTCTGGTGGTGGTGGGGGGCGTCTGGGGAGGGGGTTACGTGGGAGGATCTTTTCACGGAAGAATTTGTCATGGGGAAAACTGTAAACCTTTATGACTCCTTTCTGGTGATGTCTGGGTTTTCATGGATAATCATCTAATATTGGTATGCGTGCACTGGTAAGCGTGTAGCCGAATCTTTCAGAGCTAAGGGTTCACGTGGGAGGAGATAGAAGAAGGGTATCTTTACTATAAACTATTCATTTATTCTACAAAGTCTATATACATGGTTTGAAAACAAACACAAGAGAAGAACTTTACAGAAGTACTGCACGAGAGGAACTACTTGTAACACTTCAGAAATCCGCACATAAAATTATTTCCATGGTTCATAGAAACACGTTTTACTACGTTCCAAGTTCTACGTTCCAAGATTGTCCAAGTTCTATTTTCTCGTATGTTGAATTTAGTTTTTCTGATTCCCATTTCGACAAGACGAAAGCATCATAAATTCTATAAACCCCTGTTCTATAAACCCGGGTTTCTAGAATCCAATATGAATTTCAAAGATAAAGTTAACCCACATTACATTAAAAATAGGTTTAATTTTTCTTGTTTCAAGACTTACCTTCAAAAGCTTACAGATTTTTCCTCCATTTTTTCAAAATTATTTTTACCAAAAATAATTTTCCAAACCCAACAAAATTTTCTATTTGAGAAACTTTATACCGACATGAAATCAGTTACGAGTAGAAACTTAAAGAGGAAAAAATATCCACACATAATGTCACATCATCGGTCACTTCACGGGTTTCGCAGGATTGATCCAATTGTAGGTTTCTTCAGATATTTTCTTATAGTTCTCTTATGGTTCCAAATGGAAGTTTGTGTTCACCCATCACTTTTATAAAAGTTGTAGTGGAGTAATGAAATTGAAATGTCACAGTTTTAAGTCACCCTTGCAATTTTGTTCGCAGAGAATTCGCAGTCCCTACACCTAAGTAACAAATACACTGATCTTCGCAAAAAAACTAACAGATATCGAAGAGAACTAAAAATTCATTACAGTAAAAATATATTTGTGTACAAAATCATTCTTATAAAAAATAAAACATGAGAATTTTTCACATATTTCGATGATCAAATCAAGGTGTTTCCTCACTAGTTTCCCAATTCAATTCTGGTGTGTTTCTAAATTTCAAATAACAACACTTCTACTCAATTTTAAAATCAACCTTTTTCATCTTCCCTTGAAATAAAGCAACGGAGATTTCAACTGACTGTAAACTGAAGAAAATGTAGAAATTATTACGTATATGAGGGGGTTCGCCCCCTCGTCAATACATCACTCTTTACGCTAAAGTTTTTTTTAGCACTTTCAAATTTATTCTAATTAAACGCCCTTTGTGATTCAGGGGTCATTCTTAAGGAATTGAAACAAAATTCTGACTTTAGCGTAAAGAGCGATGTATTGACGAGGGGGTGAACCCCCTCATATACGTAATAATTTCTGTCCCTTTAAAATTGTAATGTTGCTCCTTACTTTCAGTTGAAAAAACTTATTTTTTTATTTAGTTGTGTAGAATCTCGCCACAGCTAAGCATTTTCTGTAAGTCTGAAAGGGTTGCTTCCTGAGTGCCCACCCCCGGAGCGTCCCGTGTCACTGAGTCCACGACGGAGCTCCCAACGCACTGAGTGCCCACTATACGGAGCGTCCACTCATCACAGGCTGTCACGGAGCATCCACGATTTTAGCGTCCCCATACGGAGCGTCCACAGTCTGAGCGTCCACATTTTTTACCAAATACTTTCAACCATAGCCAAGGGAACGTAGTAAAGGTTCGACATAAGTCTCAGTGTTTCCACTTCTACTTGTTTTGGTAGTAGAACACTTATTTTCGGAACATTCTACTTCCACATATTAAATCTACGTATGTACTTACTTTGGGCTCGATTTTGGAGGATTAAGTTTTTGTGTCTTACGGAATGGAAGGGTGCAATTGTTTTTAGCAGCGGCATCTGTGTTGAGAGCGACGAAAAGGAAACTCGGGAAATTATGGTTGACTATAAACAGCTAATTTGCGGATATAAAGATCAGTTTAAATGAGTGAAATAGTTTAAAGCCGTAAGCCCATCCGTATAACCCATGTATTATTCGTTCAGTTCGCCGGTTTATTGCAGTCGCAACTAGCCAGTGTTCGTAAAATATTCTCCAATAATGTCAGGTTATGTGCTAGTTCCAACAAGGATGGCTAAGGCTGGCCAAGCTGATCCTCCTATTAATTTAATCAATGAAGGTAAGTATCTTTTTATGTTGTATGAAACAGTACGTGGTAACGAACTGTTAGTAAGGAGCAACCCGGCTCAATAATAACCAAAACTCTAAGAAACAAAATTTTGATACTAGTAGACGCATCAAAATAATAAGATTTTTTTGTTGATTTAAAATATATAAGTTTCATCAAATTTTGTCTGACCCATCAAAAGTTACGAGCCTGAAAAAATTTGCCTTATTTTCGAAAAAAGAGGGAAACACCCCCTAAAAGGGATAAAACCTTAATGAAAATCACACCATTGGATTGAGCGAATCAGAAAACCCTACTGTAGAGGTTTCAAGCTCCTATCTACAATTAACTAAAAAAACAAGTTTTTTTAACTGAAAGTAAGGAGCGACATTAAAACTTAAAACGAACAGATTTTGGCTCACCGTACATGAATAATTAAAACGAAATTCGCATATTAATTTTCCTTTTTTTTTGGCTAATTGGCTTTCTCGGAATTTTGTTCTGACGTAACTTACGAAATAACTTATGTAACGAATTTCTATATTCGTTTGTTTTATTACGCATGTTAGGGAGTTCGACCCCGAGCTGAGGTCTCGCTCTTTACACTTAAGTTTAAATTTTCTTTGAACCACACCCCCCTGAATTAAAACTGCCGTTTAACTAGATTAGATAGATATTTTGACAGTACTAAAAAAAAACTTTAGCGTGAAGGGCAAGCTATTGAAAGGGGGGCGAACCCCCTCATATACTTCATAATTTCTGTTCGTTATAAGTTTTAATGTTGCTTCTTACTTTCAATTGGAAAAAAACTTGTTTTTTTATTTAATTTCTGATCGTTTTTTCAATAATGCTGGGAAATCTGGCACCCCTTCATAGAAATGTCCCTTCCCCAAGGAAATCTCCTCCATGGAAAGACCCTCCTCCGTAACCCCTACTCTGACCCCGACCCCCCCCCCCCCCTAGAAAAAAAATCCCTCCTGAAAACGCCTGTATACTTCCCAATAACCAATACTATATGGAAACAATGGGCAAAGTTCATAACTTGCAGCCCATCCCCTGGGAACAGTGGGGGATTATGTCATCCTCAAAGACATATTAATTAGATTTTCGACTATGCTGAACAAATGGCTAACTCAAAATTTTGATTGGGTGAGTTCGGGAAAAAATGAGCGTGGGAGGGGGCCAAGTGGCCCTCCATTTTTTCGGCCACTTAAAAAGGGCACTAGAACTTTTAATTTCCGTTCGAATGATCCCTCTCATGATATTCTAGGACTAGTGGATCGATACGATCACCCCTGGGAAAAAAAATCATAAGTGATCTTTCTTCTGGCAAAAAATACAAAATTCCACATTTTTGCAGATAGGAGCTTCAAACCTCTATAGTAGGGTTCTCTGATAGGTTGAATCTGATGGTGTGATTTTCATTAAAGTTCTATGACTTTTAGAAGTTGTTTCCCCTTTTTTCGAAAATAAGGCAAATTTTCTCAAATTTTCTCGCGTAACTTTTGATAGGTAAGGTTAAACATGATGAAACTTATATATTTGAAATCAGCATAAAAATCTGATTCTTCTGATGTATCTATTGGTATCAAAAATCCGTTGTTTAGCTTTGCTTACTATTTAGCCGGGTCGTGCCTTACTTACAGTTCGTTACCACGAACTGTTTGAAAATGTGGAATTTGTATTTTCTGCCAGGAGAAAGATCAGGGATGCGTGTTTATTTGTTTTTTTTTCAGGGGTCATCGTATTGACCCAGTAGTCCTAGAATATCGTGAGAGGGCTCATTCGAAAGGAAATTAAAAGTTCTAGTGCCCTTTTTAAGTGACCAAAAACATTAGAGGGCTACTTTGCTCCCCCCCCCCCGACGCTCATTTTTTACCAAATCAAACGAATCAAAATTTTGAGATGTCCATTTTGTTCAGCATAGTCGAAAATCTAATAAATAAGTCTTTGAGACTGACTTAATCCCCCACAGTCCCCAGGGGAAGGGCTGTAACCTTTGAACTTTGCCCATTGTCTACATACAGTATTGGGAAGTATTGGTTATTGGTTATTGGGAAGTATACAGACGTTTTCAGGAGGGATTTTTTTCCGGGTGGACGGGGGGGGTGGTGTTGGAGGAGTAGGTTACTTGGGACGATCTTTTCATGGAGGATATTTCCTTGGGGGAGGGGACATTTCTATGAAGAGGGTGCCGGACTTCCGTGCATTATTTAAAAAAAAAGGAAATTAAATAAAAAAAAACCTTTCACAAGGTGCAGAAGCTGGGACTACAGTCGACGTATGCGAGGGACAGGACCTTTTCATCCTTCTACAGGCAAGCTTTGGCGCTGGCTTTTCTTCCGCAGCGTTGCATCCCATTTGCGTGGATCGGGTTGAAGGCGAACGCACCGAGTGTCCCGAGAATTTGTGAATTCATGGATTATCTTGATGGTAGGTTTGTTTTTATTAGTTAGGCTTAAACTACCGCTGAACACTTTTTCAGAGTATTGGACAGTAATTCTGAGCATCCTTGTCAATGACTTTCCTCGGACGCTGATGTATTTCCCAACTAAGACTACCGAAAGACAAGGCTATCTAACAAGTGAACCAGTCGAGAGAAAAGAATTATTTCCAGACCTCTGAAAAGGTATTCTTTGTAGAATGAGTCACCTATATATATATATATATATATATATATATATATATATATATATATATATATATATATATATATATATATATATATATATATATATATATATATATATATATATATATATATATATATATATATATATATATATATATATATATATATATATATATATATATATATATATACATACCTTTTACGTAACCTAACCTAGGTACCTTCTCCCCCTAAACCTCAAAAAACTAAAGTTTAAAAATTTTTGATGTTATGACGGTTAGTGGTTTTGACTAATTTTTTCGTCGATGTTATGACGGATTTTGTCGATGTCCTGAGGTTAGTGCTTCTGACAGTTAAATGTTATGACGCCTTCCCACTGAAACTCTAAATAACGGTATTTTGATATCTATAGACACATCAAAAGAATTTTATGCTGATTTCAAATATATAAGTTTCATCAAGTTTAGTCTTACTTCTCAAGTTACGAGCCTGATAATATTTGCTTCATTTTCAAAAAAGGGAGAAACACCCCCTAGAAGTCATAGCATCTTGATTAAAATCACACCCTCTGATTCAGGATATCAGAGAATCCTATTGTCAAGGTTTCAAGCTCCAATCTGCAAAAATTTAGAATTTTGTGTTTTTGCCAGAAGAGAGATTACGTTTTTTTTTTTTTTTTTTTGTAAGGGGTGATCGTATTGACCTAGTGGTC
This sequence comes from Artemia sp. Qi Xiang Cuo, assembly GCF_049724085.1. Classification (NCBI taxonomy): domain Eukaryota; kingdom Metazoa; phylum Arthropoda; class Branchiopoda; order Anostraca; family Artemiidae; genus Artemia; species Artemia sp. Qi Xiang Cuo. The sequence continues at coordinate 35,419,077 of NC_142797.1, forward strand.
CCGGAATATCGCTAGATGGCTCATTCGAAAGGAAATGAAAAGTTTTAGTGCCCTTTTAAGTGACAAAAAATGGAGGGCATCTAGGCCAAAGTCACCTGATCAAAATTTTCAGATAGCCATTTTTTTCAGCATAGTAGAAAAATCTAATAACTATGTCTTTGAGGATGACTTAATCCCCCACAGTCCCAGGGGAAAGGGCTGCAAGTTATGAACTTTGCCCATTGTTTACATATAGTATTGGTTATTCGTAAGTATGCAGACGTTTCCAGGGGGGATTTTTCTCTGGTGGTGGTGGGGGGCGTCTGGGGCGGGGGTTACGTGGGAGGATCTTTTCACGGAAGAATTTGTCATGGGGAAAACTGTAAACCTTTATGACTCCTTTCTGGTGATGTCTGGGTTTTCATGGATAATCATCTAATATTGGTATGCGTGCACTGGTAAGCATGTAGCCGAATCTTTCAGAGCTAAGGGTTCACGTGGGAGGAGATAGAAGAGTCTCTTTACTATAAACTATTCATTTATTCTACAAAGTCTATACACATGGTTTGAAAACAAACACAAGAGAAGAACTTTACAGAAGTACTGAACGAGAGGAACTACTTGTAACACTTCAGAAATCCGCACATAAAATTATTTCCATGGTTCATAGAAACACGTTTTACTATATTAAGATTGTCCAAGTTCTATTTTCTCGTATGTTGAATTTAGTTTTTCTGATTCCCATTTCGACAAGACGAAAGCATCATAAATTCTATAAACCCCTGTTCTATAAACCCGGGTTTCTAGAATCCAATATGAATTTCAAAGATAAAGTTAACCCACATTACATTAAAAATAGGTTTAATTTTTCTTGTTTCAAGACTTACCTTCAAAAGCTTACAGATTTTTCCTCCATTTTTTCAAAATTATTTTTACCAAAATAATTTTCCAAACCCAACAAAATTTTCTATTTGAGAAACTTTATACCGACATGAAATCAGTTACGAGTAGAAACTTAAAGAGGAAAAAATATCCACACATAATATCACATTATCGGTGACTTCACGGGTTTCGCAGGATTGATACAAATTGTAGATTTTTTCAGATATTTTCTTATAGTTTTTTTATGGTTCCAAATGGAAGTTTGTGTTCACCCATCACTTTTATAAAAGTTGTAGTGGAGTAATCAAATTGAAATGTCACTGTTTTAAGTCACCCTTGCAATCTTGTTCGCAGAGAATTCGCAGTACCTACACCTAAGTAACAAATACACTGATCTTCGCAAAAAAACTAACAGACATCGAAGAGAACAAAAAATTCATTACAGCAAAAATATATTTGTGTACAAAATCATTCTTATAAAAAATAAAACATGAGAATTTTTCACATATTTCGATGATCAAATCAAGGTGTTTCCTCACTAGTTTCCCAATTCAATTCTGGTGTGTTTCTAAATTTCAAATAACAACACTTCTACTCAATTTTAAAATCAACCTTTTTCATCTTCCCTTGAAATAAAGCAACGGAGATTTCAACTGACTGTAAACTGAAGAAAATGTAGAAATTATTACGTATATGAGGGGGTTCGCCCCCTCGTCAATACATCACTCTTTACGCTAAAGTTTTTTTTAGCACTTTCAAATTTATTCTAATTAAACGCCCTTTGTGATTCAGGGGTCATTCTTAAGGAATTGAAACAAAATACTGACTTTAGCGTAAAGAGCGATGTATTGACGAGGGGGTGAACCCCCTCATATACGTAATAATTTCTGTCCCTTTAAAATTGTAATGTTGCTCCTTACTTTCAGTTGAAAAAACTTATTTTTTTATTTAGTTGTGTAGAATCTCGCCACAGCTAAGCATTTTCTGTAAGTCTGAAAGGGTTGCTTCCTGAGTGCCCACCCCTGGAGCGTTCCGTGTCACTGCGTCCACGACGGAGCTCCCACCGCACTGAGTGCCCACTATACGGAGCGTCCACTCATCACAGGCTGTCACGGAGCGTCCACGATTTTAGCGTCCCCATACGGAGCGTCCACAGTCTGAGCGTCCACATTTTTTACCAAATACTTTCAACCATAGCCAAGGGAACGTAGCAAAGGTTCGACATAAGTCTCAGTGTTTCCACTTCTACTTGTTTTGGTAGTAGAACACTTATTTTCGGAATATTATACTTCCACATATTAAATCTACGTATGTACTTACTCTGGACTTAATTTTGGAGGATTAAGTTTTTGTGTCTTACGGAATGGAAGGGTGCAATTGTTTTTAGCAGCGGCATCTGTGTTGAGAGCGACGAAAAGGAAACTCGGGAAATTCTGGTTGACTATAAACAGCTAATTTGCGGATATAAAGATCAGTTTAAATGAGTGAAATAGTTTAAAGCCGTAAGCCCATCCGTATAACCCATGTATTATTCGTTCAGTTCGCCGGTTTATTACAGTCGAATCTAGCCAGTGTTCGTAAAATATTCTCCAATAATGTCAGGTTATGTGCTAGTTCCAACAAGGATGGCTAAGGCTGGCCAAGCTGATCCTCCTATTAATTTAATCAATGAAGGTAAGTATCTTTTTATGTTGTATGAAACAGTACGTGGTAACGAACTGTTAGTAAGGAGCAACCCGGCTCAATAATAACCAAAACTCTAAGAAACAAAATTTTGATACTAGTAGACGAATCAAAATAATAAGATTTTTTTGTTGATTTAAAATATATAAGTTTCATCAAATTTTGTCTGACCCATCAAAAGTTAAGAGCCTGAAAAAAATTTGCCTTATTTTCAAAAAAAGAGGGAAACACCCCCTAAAAATGATAAAATCTTAATGAAAATCAAACCACCAAATTCAGCGTAACAGAAAACACTAATGTAGATGTTTCAAACTCCTATCTACAATTAACTAAAAAAACAAGTTTTTTTAACTGAAAGTAAGGAGCGACATTAAAACTTAAAACGAACAGATTTTGGCTCACCGTAAATGAATAATTAAAACGAAATTCGCATATTAATTTTCCTTTTTTTGGCTAATTGGCTTTCTGGAATTTCGTTCTGACGTAACTTACGAATTAACTTATGTAACGAATTTCTATATTCGTATTTTTTATTACGTATATTAAGGAGTTCGATCCCTAGTCAATACCTCGCTCTTTACACTAAAGTTCGAATTTTGTTTGAATCACAAACCCCTGAATCACAAAGGCCGGTTAACGAGAATAGATAGCTCTTTTGAAAGTACTAAAAAAAAAACTTTACCGTAAAGAGCGAGGTATTGAAAGGGGGGCGAACCCCCTCATATACGTAATAATTTCTGTTCGTTATAAGTTTTAATGTTGCTTCTTACTTTCAATTGGAAAAAAACTTGTTTTTTTATTTAATTTCTGATCGTTTTTTCAATAATGCTGGGAAATCTGGCACCCCTTCATAGAAATGTCCCTTCCCCCAAGGAAATCTCCTCCATGGAAAGACCCTCCTCCGTAACCCCTACTCTGACCCCGACCCCCCCCCCCCTAGAAAAAAAATCCCTCGTGAATACGCCTGTATACTTCCCAATAACCAATACTATATGTAAACAATGGGCAAAGTTCATAACTTGCAGCCCTTCCCCTGGGAACTGTGGAGGATTACGTCATCTTCAAAGACATATTAATTAGGTTTTGGACTATGCTGAACAAATGGCTAACTCAAAATTTTGATTGGGTGAGTTCGGGAAAAAATGAGCGTGGGAGGGGGCCAAGTGGCCCTCCATTTTTTCGGCCACTTAAAAAGGCCACTAGAACTTTTAATTCCCGTTCGAATGAGCCCTCTCATCATATTATAGGACTACTGAATCGATACGATCACCCCTGAAAAATAAAAAAAAAAAAAACACTCATCCATGATCTTTCTTCTGGCAAAAAATACAAAAGTCCACATTTTTGCAGATAGGACCTTGAAACCACTACAGTAGGGTTGTCTGATAGGCTGAATCTGATGGTGTGATTTTCATTAAAATTCTATGACTTTTAGATGTTTTTCCCTCTTTTTTCGAAAATAAGGCAAATTTTCTCAAATTTTCTCGCGTAACTTTTGATAGGTAAGGTTAAACATGATGAAACTTATATATTTGAAATCAGCATAAAAATCTGATTCTTCTGATGTATCTATTGGTATCAAAAATCCGTTGTTTAGCTTTGCTTACTATTTAGCCGGGTCGTGCCTTACTTACAGTTCGTTACCACGAACTGTTTGAAAATGTTTAATTAAGTTTTTCACGACCGTCAGTAGTAACGCATCTATTGATATCAAACTGACACCTGGGACATGGATATGTGTGTAGTTTAACCGGTACATTGGCTTACCAAGGACAGTCACATATTACTATAAATGATACATGGGTTACCAGACGGGTTTACACGATACATGCTATATCAGATTTATTCATCCATCACTATAACATTTTTTTTGTTACTTCCTTATATTACATATTCAGAGATGGTATTTTTCTAGAAACACTGGTTTTCAGCTGGAGGGCGTATATTCATGTTTTTCCACTATGAATAGAGACTCAATGGGCCTTTGTGCATTTGTGGAAAAACACAACTTGAATTAGACCTTTTATAGTTGCATTATTTCATTTTCAAACGATGAACTCCAAAAGGATTAGTGTGAGTAGATATTTCTTTTTATTCGATAGGTTTTTCGTTATAGCTGGCTTTTAACTATCTGTCATATGGTTTTCTGACTGACAGAAATATCTTTCGTGAGTTTTATAGCAGCTGTCTAGGTATAAGGGTATTTGGCTAAAAGGCCTCCTAGCTAGTTCACAAAAGCATATACACTTTTAGCTAACAGATAGCAATTATGGATTAATCCAAGTTAAAAATTGTCATTATTGTCAGTGATTGCTAAAATCCTATGAGATCTGAATGTGCGTGTGTTGCAACTCTTGGTCTATTATTAGGGAAGAAGAGGGGGAGGAGGAGGAAAAAAAGAGTAGGAATGAAGAAAAGGGAGGAGGATGGGAAAAAAGAGGGGGTGGGGTAAAAAAAGTGTTTTTTTATTTCTTTATGTATCGTATTTAAAAATATGTCTTATGGCACCCATACAGATATAGGCTATTCGGCTCAAAATGTTTCGTAAGTACTTTACAGAAATATCTCATTCTTAAGACTAAAATTGAACAATACGTCTCCTTTAAATATAAACAATATCGTTAATGTATTTGGAGTAATAGTCAATATTTTTTTTTCTTTTTTCTGTATAGTTACATTTAACTATCTCATCATATTGATTGACAATGGACTACATGACCAATGCATAATTCAGTCGCTTTGTACCAGATGGTATAGGCAATTTTGGCTGAAAGGCTTCTTAGCTAGTTCGCAAAATATCTCAAGCGTTCGTAACTGGAAAATGACATACATTTTTTTTCTTTTATCATATGTTGACCTATGCTATTGTAGAGTGGGTGAACAGCCCCCCCCCCCCATTAACATTCTGGATAAATAATAGATGAAGTAAATAATCAAATTGTGCTATTTTTTCATGCATCGTGTTAAAAATATATCTGGTTTAGCCTCTGTCTGGGACTCTTCTTCTTTTTTCTATGTGGTTTAAGATGATTTAGGCAAATATGCTTATAAGTTACCTAGTAAAAACTGAAATTAATTTTTATTACAGAATGTTGATATTCAAACCTCCGGCCAAAAGCGGGCGAAGTTGGATGTCGGGCCTGACAGCACTGAAACGGACCTTATCAGATCCTTGAACTTGAGGAGGAATAGTATAATCCGCAACGCACCCCATTCAGATGGACAGATAATTTCTAATGACATACCTGTAATTTCTAAAATAACCTCCATTGATCAGATACTATTCAACTCTATAACGAACTCACAATGTTACAGAGGAAAAAAAGGAGTAGGGGTGCTGATTAAAAGGGGGGGGATGGGAAAAAAGAGAGGGAAAAAAACCTTAATCAGATAGTGCCTTAATTTTGCTACATGACTTTTGGTACTTATTTAGTACCTGGTAAACACGTGAGTAGAACTGTATTGAAATGCTTCATGGGAAATAGGTTATCGCTTCGTACTGAGGTACTGGCAGCTCCTTAACAGATATTTTTATTTTACTTTATTTTATTACTATTAGCCAAACGAATTAGATCCGCCATCAGCTCAAGAAGCACCTATTTGTAGTGAACCTGCGCCAACCATTGCACCACCAATTGTGTCTAGAGATGATGAGGATACTTTAGTCGTTATTGATAATATGGAGTGGGAAAGTGGCTTTCTAAATGACTGTTTTGGGGACATGGCCAGTCTAGATGACTTAACTTGTGACATAGATATGATGGAGGACCCAGAATATGGTATAGGAAATTTTGGCTATAAGGCTTCTTAGCTAGTTCGCAAAATATCTCATGCGTTCGTAACTGGAAAAATGACATATATTTTTTTTTTATTTTATCATATATTGAGCTATGCTGTTGTAGAGGGTGAACAGCGTCCTTCCCGTTAATATTCTGAATAAATAATACATTAAGTAATATATCAAATTGTGCTATTTTTTTTCATGCATCGTGTTAAAAATATATCTGGTTTAGCCTCCGTCTAGGACTCTTCTTCTTGTTCCTATGGGTTTTAAGGTGATTTAGGCCTATATGCTTATAAGTTACCTAGTGAAAAAAACTGAAATTAATTTTTATTCCAGAATGTTGATATTCAAACCTCCGAACAAAAGCGGGCGAAGTTGGATGCCGGGCCTGATAGCATTGACACGGACCTAATCAGATCCTTGAACTTGAGGAGGGATAGTGTAATCCGCTACGCACCCCGTTCAGATGGGCAGATAGCTTCTAACAACCTACCTGCAATTTCTAAGGTGACCCCCATTTATCAGATAGTTTTTAACTATATAATGCGCTCACAATTTTGCATAGGAAAAAAGAAGTGGGGATGTTGAATAAAAGGGTGGGGATGGGAAAAAAGACAGGGAAAAATACTTGATTCAGATAGTACCTTAATCTCTCTGATTAACTATTGGTACTTATTCAGTACCTGGTAAACATTTGAGTAAAGCTGTAATGAAATGCTTCACGAGAAATAAATTATCGCTTCGTACTGAGGTATTGGCAGTTCCTAGACAGAGATTTTTTTATCGTACTTTATTTTATTGCTTTTACCCCAACATCGCATTGTGTGTGCTTTATTAACTAGTGATCATATATCGGGCTTTTTTCTGCTCAATTATTTTCAGTGATATTAATATCATAAAAATGGTGAAATATAAAATTTATTAAGCTCGATTTGGCTATTTTATATGGGTGAAGGTTGGCAATTATTTAGCCAATATAATGCAAGGAAGTAAACTAAGTTTTGAGAGGGTGAAAAATTGACATAGTCTTTTAACTTGATAAAATAACGGATATTTCAAATGGAAAATAAATTCCATCCTTATGGACTAAGATCACTGAACTAGATCCACCATCAGCTCAAGAAGCACCTATTTGTAGTGAACCTGCGCCAACCATTGCACCACCAATTGTGTCTAGAGACGAGAATATTCTAGTTGTTGATAATATGGTTTGGGAAAGTGGCTTTCTAAATGACTGTTTTGGGGACATGGCCAGTCTAGATGACTTAATTTGTGACACAGATATGGTGGAGGTTCCGGAATGATCAAATAGATTTATGAATGGTTATTTAGGTGATAGTAGTACAAGTGCATCTAAACCGAGTCCTCATAAAGAAATTTCGTCACAATAAAATACAGGCTGGCTTGATCAGCTATCCCCAAATACCCTGGAAGCCATACTAAGCGAATTAGGTGATTTTACACCAGGGCCCACTAATGCAATTGAACAGACTGGGAGTGATGCTATTGCTGATTCTATGCCACCCTCCATCATTGAGGTTAACGATAGTACTAGTAGTAGTGAAAAAATACCCCCACTTCCCGATTTTTTCCTTGCACCATGCAAAAGTTGAATGCGCCAAATTCGGTGACCACTTTAAGTCTTTAATTCCAGGGGATACAATCACACATCCCTTGGATATTACTATTTTGTATGTTGACAATATTCGAGCCCTTCTTGAAGAACAGATTGGGGCATGAGGAGGGAGGGAAAGATTAAAAGCATCAATAGCACTATAAAAAATTTTTTTAAATGAAAATGCGAGCGAGCTCTATTCAAAATACTTGCATACAGATATGTTAGCAATTCGTCCGCATTTATCCAATTATGAGGATTTTTTTTTAGGTTGGGTAAGTCGCATTGTAACTAAACTGGATAATTATAACGAGGGGGGTAGTGGGTCGGTGGTTTTATTTATTGAGAGTTTAAACGTTAACATCTGTAGATTTTAAAAGGACTTTATTTTAAGGGGTGGGGGGGGGGGGGAGAGGGCTATAGTTTTAAAATATTATTCTGATTTGGAGGGTTGTAGGGGGATACAACGAATCTGTTTCGATGCGAGGCTACTGTGTCTCAAGTATACATTTTCGATTGCCGCCTATACATTTCTGCAAAATGATGCCTCCAAGAAAAAGTTCGACGAATTTGCAGTTAATGGGAGGGAGGGATCAAAGTTTCCTAAAGTAGATTTTAATTGTTTAAATGGTTAATTTCCCGTGACATTAAAAGGAAAAGATATTTTTGAGCGGGCAAATGCACATTTTAAGGTTAGTGACACGGTCTCGCACTATGAAATAGGATTTGAGGAGGGTCAGCTTTTTGATAAAACAAAGTTTTTTATTTCAAGTCAGTGCTCCAGCCATTGATTTAGTGAAGCATTGGGTTTGGTTTTTTTACATGCCACCTACAGTGCCTAGTTCAATATAATATTTTAATACAATTAAAGATATGAGTAGGGTTTTATGGGAGGGTAAAAATCGGAGGATATGTCACTATTATCGAACGCACTTGTTACAATTTTAGACTGATCTAAATTTAAAGTCTCATCTCAAGAAACAGAGTAAACGTAATGGTTTGCGAGCTCTTGAAATTGTTAGTAAAGTTGGAATGGTCTTACATTTTACGAATTTCCAGAACACGCTTCTACAGAGCAATAAGATAGCTTTGGACTGCGAAGCAAAACTCACAGACGTGTACGATTCGTCAAATACAAATCGTTGTAAAATACGCTAACCCATATGTGGCTTATTCGTTCACGCGCCACAACACTATAGTAATACCATACATATTCTGGACGTGGCAGACTCGTTGATCGGGATGAAGACTGCATGCGCTCTGCACTGACCATTCTAATTATAAAAATAAACTCTGCGATTTTGAGCCTTTGCTAAAAGAAATGTCCCATGCTCCTTTAACCAGATGACAAATTGGTAATTAAAACTCGTAAAATATGTTGGGTTTGCAAGGGTGAATTTGATGATGGTGTTGGGAATGGGGGAAAGAGGAACGTGATCGACCAGGATCATTTGTGGCAGGAAATTACATGGGGGAGTAACATGGGGGAGTCGCACATCAGTCGTGCAATTTAAACGTTAGAAAGGAATATTTCATACCGGTTTTTATACACAATTCCAATGACGAGTTAAAGTTTATTTTACCGGTGTTGGCCCGCATTCCCAAGGGAGGATTTGTAGATAACGCATGGATAGATGGTTCTTTTTCATATAATATCATACCCAAATCATCGAAGAAGCTACTGCTGCTAGAATTCATGTGGAAAACAGTTGACAAGGGTAACACGTGCCTGAATAAAATCCGTTTTTAGACTCTTTCAGTTTCTTCCCCAAGTCCTTAAGTCAATTGATTCAGGTACAGAAAAGCGACAATTTTGACAGCTTCTCCCTCCTTAAAAAGCGCTTGCCCGATGATGAAATGTATGATTTAATAAAGTGTAAGGGCATATATACATATGATTACTACAACTCCACCTCGAGGCTAGATGAGGTGTCATTACCGCCCATTGAAGCTCTTACTGAGCTTCAATTCTCTTACTGAGAGTGAGTCTCTTACTCTTACTGAGAGTGAGTGCACCACTAACGACTATGAATTTGCTAAGAGGGTTTGGGCAAAGGGTAGTTGTAAAAATGGGTGGGATTACTGTAAACTGTACTTGGCCAGTGACGTACTAACTCTTCTGGATATTGTGTGCAAAAATACGGATAAAATCTATGGGGAGTTTGGGTTGGATTTAGGGTTTTATTTTTCTACTCCTCATCTGGCGATGGATTTGATACTTAAAACCAGCAAAGAAGAAATAGGTCTGATCGTCGATGTGGATCAGCATCTGTTTTTAGAGAGATCAATGAGGGATGGGTATGTTTTTCACGGGGACCGTATCATGAAAACTGATCCGACCGGACAGCACACTGATGAAAAGTCAGACGCAGATTTTTGGGATATGAATTTACTTTGCCCGTCGGCGATGTCTCACTACTGTTTGCCATCTAGGAATAACAAATTGCTTAACGATCCATGTGCTTTGAATTTCCCCACTATTGCTACCGGCGAGGAGAATGGGGCACAGAGATGTTTCTTTGAAATTGACGGGGAAATACCCATGGAAATCCATGACTCGGTAAAAGACTTTGTTTTCCAGTGCATAAATAGACAGGTGGGTAGGGACTCTGTTAGTCCCTACACTTTATCGTTAGTTTAGGATGGGAGTATGCACTGGGTGCCTTCAAAGCAAAAACTTATTGCCGACCTAAACCCGAAACAGAATATCGTTGTACATCCCGTGCTATTGAAATGGATGGTGTCCAATGGTTTCAAAGTCACAAAGATTCATAGAGCCCTCCAATTTGATCAAAAGTCTTATACAAAAACGTTTATTGACACCTTTGTCAGTAAACGTTCACAAGCGAAAACGATAATTGACAAGGAAATCTATAAACTCATTTTAAACTCAGCCTTTGGTAAAATGTGCAAAAGCGTACGAAACAAAAGTCGCTGTGACATTGTAACCCATCCCAAAGATTGTGCTAAAATCATTGCAGATCCAAACTTCACATCGTTCACTGCCATAGACTCTGATATGGTGCTCCTACATCGTAAGAAAAAAAACATTGTTTTAAATAAAAATATCACATGCGGGAGTGCAATAACGGAAACATCTAAAAACTCATGTTGTCATTTTATTATAATGTATGCAAGGTACAATGGCCGATTGAGGGACAATTTCAAGTGTATTACAGGGACACTGACTCACTCCTGTTAAAAGTTAAAACTTAAAATTTGTTAAATGATTTGGAAAATGGCGAGTACATTAGCTCACGAATGGAATACACCAACTGGAATGAATCCCTCTACCCAGAGCTAGTGAAACGCCAGGCCTCAAATCAATTGATAATGCTAAAATCTGAAACGGGAAGCGATCTGATATCCATTGCTGTGTTGCCTGGGCCGAAGGTATACTGTATGGAAACGCACAACGAGGATATCAAACAAGTTTGGAAAGGGGTACCTACACACTTTGTAAAAAAAATGTGTGGAACCTAGAAACTGTGTGGAACCTAGTTTAGTCCCAAAAGCGAAAGTCATGGCGATTCGCTCTTTACAATTTAAAAACTACACAGTTAAAGTTGAGAAAAATGCCATGTCGGCCATATCAGACAAAGTCTATGTGCTTGAGGATGGTGTGAAGGTACTACCACACGGTCATTATCTCAGACCGAGTTGAATGTGTAGAGTATAGAAAACAACTCGGTCTGAAAAAGTTAGCTTATATTCTTTAATAGTACAATGTGGGTGGGTGATGGATGTTTAAATTTTTTTTCTTATCAAACAATTTTTAATATGTGTGCAAGCAGAGCAGTTACTTCTTCTTCTTCTTCATAATTTACACCATTTAGAGCTATTTAATACCCCCTCTGGCCCCGGGCCGGCCCACCGCAGCAGGCCCCGCGGTGCTTCCCGGCCGCTGCAGCGGGCCCCGCGGTGCTTCCCGGGCGCTGCAGTGGCCACCCTCGGCCTTCGGCTGCCGCAGCGGCCGCCCCCGGGGGGACCCCAATAAAATGTGATATGATTTTAAGTGTATTGTTCATTAAATGTTGTATTTTTTATTATAAATAAATAAATAAATAAATGTATTTATTAAAGTGCTTTTTCTAGTGCATATTTGAAGTAAATGTTGTATTTTTGTTATAAATAAATTTAAAAAAGTATATTTTTCGTGTTAATGTGCTTTTTCCTTGTGTAATGTATTATTTATAAAGTGCTGCTTTTATGTTAACAATAAATGAAAATATGATTCTTTATTGATTTTGTTCTTCTCATTATTCTTGAACAGAGTAGTAGGCCTACTATTAGGGAAATTATTTATTCATTAGACATATATAGTTTACAGTTAGTTGTAGGTAAATTATTGAAGGAAAGAGCAATATGTATCAATTTAAAACACCATTCAGATCGTTTCTGTTTGACCCATTAATGTCAGGATAAACAACACTCTTAACTAAAAATATTAAAAATTGTGATAATATATTTATGGAAAAGCCGAAAAAATCTACTATTGTTACAGTATCTGGCAGGAGTCATATGACAAAATAAAAGCTATTGCTATATTGGGTGTGCGGATACAATCCATACAGGGACTTGATGTTTTCAACATTATTGAACCAAACTCTTGGCTGATTATCGACGATTTAGCTGAATCCATTGAACAATGGTCCCAGGAAATGCAACAATTGTTTACTATTCGCTCTCATCAAGAACAGATTTCTGTTTCTCTAGTTCTACACAATCTCTTTCATCAGAGCAAATGTATGCGAACACTTGCATTGAACTGCACTTACTATATCATCTACAGAGTTGTTCGTTATTCTAGCTCGCTAATAACTCTAAATAAACAAATATAACCCGACTCCCCAAAATTTCTGCTCTCAGCGTACAATCAGGCAACTAATACACCCTACGGCTACATCCTAATGGATCATAATCAAAATACACCCAAGGATCTGCGTGTAGTCACAGATATTTTTGATACCGAAATTACAGTATATCTCCCCGTGAACAGTAAAAAAGGCTATTAGTTTCCATCATGACACTGAAGAAACTAAATAAAAAAGGAAATTTATTTTCCGACCTAAGCACATCAATACCCCCATTTAGGAAAACCTAATTTGGATTTAACATTGAGGATAATTTCGTCAAACTAATATCGGAGCTTTTTTGAAGTTCAACCACGGGTAATGTGCATCTACCAGAAGTTGTTAAGCAAAAGCCAAAGCAACATCGTTCCATTGTACGTACATTGGCCTGTAAAAAGAAAGGAAAAAAATTTAAAAGGAAACGTCTTCTTTTAGCGGGAGGTAGCTTTTTCACACTTTTACTGCCAATAACTGCAGGACTTGTAAACAGTTTTCTCTAGATGGCAAAACCCTATAAATTGACTCCAATAGAACTCGCTCTCTCACTCGTGGAACACTTTGAGAACAATCTGAGGAAATTCATTGAAAACGAGAATATTGAGGATGACAAAAAGCTACTTTTTCTTCAAGATGCACTTCGCCGAGTGGAAAAACATAAGCCCTATCGTGCAACACCCAGTGGCCTTGATCACAAAAAAGAACCAGCTCCACAGGAGTATTCTGCTATCACTGCTGGATCACATTTAAAGAAGGGGGACTTGGATTCATTAATATTGAGCATAGGAAATCGAATGCCGTACTCATATCATGAACTAAGTAAACGACTCATAACATATCTCATGGAAAATGGTCAAGATCATATTCAAGTTTATAGCAATGGGAAAGGGATTATAATTCCGGACAAGAGCTATAATCTACTTTATTTAATATATTATATGGTTGCAAATCGTAAAGGACTGTTATCATTTGACAGTCATCTATACAACCTTCTAAATACATTTTAAACTTCCCCAAAAGCCTTATTAGCAATAGGCAAATTCTAAAAAAAATAAATAAACATGCTCCCTCATCGTCAACACCATTAAAACATGAACAAGAAGAAGAAGAAGATTTTAAATCAAACTTAGAAAATACTAGCACCCCTAGTTGTAAACATTGATTTAACAATGATGAGAAGGATGAGCACACCACTGATAGATAGACAAAAGAGAAGACGTATCAAGTCAACGTCACAACCACCATCAACCAATAGCATACAAAAGGGCAGTAAACATTTCACTATGCATTTACGTTCAAAATGATGGAAGTTCTGAAACGTGTTTATGAAAATATTGGTGAAGTGGGAAGCTTAAGTTCTCCCACCACTCTTTCCAAAGTCACTGGCGTTCACACTAAAAATGTACAAGACTATCTACAAAATGAAACAAGTTACACTCTGCAGAGAAATCATAGACCTCGTGCTAATCATTATCGAAAAACTAAAGCCTTTCCCCCCCTACATATAATGCAAGCAGATCTCCTAACTCCAGATGAGATTCAAAGGCGTCACAATACACAGTACACATAAAGTCTACTTGCAATCAGTGCTTTAGTGGCCATGCATATGCCATTCCATTGCGCTCAAAGAGAGGTGTTGAAGTTGCTCAGGCTAAAGAAAGTATTCTCAAACAGGATTAGTATAAAAACATTCAAACGGATCACGGTAGTGAATTTGTTAATCCCCATGTTGAAAAAGTACTAATTAAATATAATACACTGCTCTATCATAGTCATAGTCCTATAAAGGCTGCGTTGGCAGAACGTTTGATAAGAACTATTCGACTTCTAATTTCAAGATATTGTACATTGAAAACTACACCTGCTTTTATTCATGATTTAGATAAAATCATGTTGATTTATAATCAACGACCTCATCGATCATTGTCCAACTCAACCCCAACGGAAGTTCATCATTCTGATCATGATACAATTGATACTTTTCTTAAACAATATTCAATGAAACGATTGTGAAGAAGAAAAAATTTGATGTTGGTGATGCTGTTCGAATTAGTAGAACAAATAATGTTTTTGAAAAGGGCAATTACTTGTGGTCCACTGAACTGTTTAAAGTGGCAAAAATCCTAGACACCAAACCCATAACTTATCGTTTGCGAGATACCAAAGATGAGGAGATTCTCGGCGGCTTTTATGACTATGAACTACAAAAAGTTAAAAATAATAGTGAAATCTATCGAATTGAAAAGATATTAAAGACTCGTACTCGCAGGGGTAAGACACAGTTACTTGCTCGGTAGTTAGGATACAACTTTGATTTTGATTCTTGGATCGGTGTTGAAGATATTGACAATGCCCAAAGATTTTTATGTAACATTTATGTCCAACGTCTCCGATCCTCTCTACAATGCCTTGAATAAAACAAGCGATTTTTGGACGAAACTCTCCCCCGCCATTAAATTCGAGGATGGAAAATATGAAGTGGCTCTTGTCGACTGTATTCTCAAAAATACCTATGATATCCTGAGAAAGAATCGTGTGTATGAGATAAAAGTTATACCATTCGACTGGTTACTCTTTGTCGAGTATGAATGGGTTTAAGCATTTAAATCTAGTGACTATCCGGATGTTACTTTGAGATTTAAACAATATGGCACTATGACGGATTTATGTCGTGCAATCAATAGAAAAATCTCATATCGTAGGAATGGTACATTCCATTTTAATTATTCAATGGAAAACGATTTGATTTACATTACCTCACCTGTGGACACTGAAATTATTCGTCTCAATTATAATCTGAGAGATGTTCTTGACTTTAAACAGAATATGATCAATGGGGAAAACGCTGGCACTGTTAGCGGGACGGATCAAGTTACTTTTGCTGATTATCCACTTGGTCTCGCCTCGGACTCTTGCATATTTCTATATGCATCCCTTGTGGATACATCGCGAGTTGGCAATTCAAATGTCCCCCTCCTACGAGTTCTTGAACAAAAACAACCCATGAACTTGTTCATCACTATAATCTAAAGCGTCTTCAGTATGTTCCTGTAAACACTTCATATTTGGAACTCTGTCAGTTAACACTAAGAAGTGAATTGGGTGAGCCTCTAGCAATAACAAAAGGTTTAGCTGTGATTACATGTCATTTTCGACCCATCGTGGTTGACACTGCCTAAAATGAACAATAGAACAATTCCTTTTGTCTGTCCTGATATCAATTGCTATGTTGGTGCTCTGAGTCCATGTCAAATAGGTCTTGGATTGGACTATTACAAAGGGCGTACGACAATGTCTGCTTATGGTCTTAGTAGCTGGTTTGCTAGGCTGTTTCGTTCTGCATTACCCCTTGCCAGAAAATATCTTGTACCTGCTGCATCAAATTTTGCTGCCTCAACCCTAAAGGACTGGGGGTCGGGTAAGAATTACAAGGAGAGTGTTAAGGAAAATATTAGATCTTCAGCAAGAACCGTTCGTGAGGAATTAAAATCTCAGCAAAATGGGAAGGGCTTGAAAAGGCTGCGTGCGCGCCATTCACTCATCAGTCTCTACCCAGGCGGGAAGCGAAGGACATCAACAAGGGCTTTGAGGAATAAAACAAGGAAGACCAATAAGAAGAAGAAAAAGAAAAAGATGGTTAGATCAAAGAAGGATTTCTTCTCTTAAGATCACTTATCTCCCCCACAAGGAATCATATCCATCAATCAGTTCCTCGTTGAATCTGTTCAATGCTGAAAATGTTGATGTCAGTGTCAAGTATGGCCACTATGAACAATTTCACCCCCAACAACCCCTCTCGGAAAATATACACTTTCAAATATTTTCGAGTGAAGACTATTTCATTGATTTGTCATCAAAATTTATTGATTTAAATGTTGCGGTAAAGAAAAAGTCAGATAATACAACTCCAACTGTTGCCGATGGTCTCTCCTACGAAAACTGTATTTTACACAACCTATTCAAACAAATTAATGTATTTATTAATGGAACATTGGTGAGCACTAGCAATAATTCATCCAACTATACAAGCTACATACATTTTATGATGATGACACCAAAGGCATACAAGGAGTTGAGAGGCAAGTCCTTGGGCTAAGAATATCGATCAGGTGTTGATACTGACGGCGAGTTGACTACTGCAGTGAGCCATGAGTATCATCTGGTTATAAAATTAAACCATGAGATATTCAATATATCCCAATGGTTACCCCCCAATGTCAAGATTGACATAAAGTTAGAGCTGGCCCCATCGAATTTCATTTTGAGAAAAACACTTCCTTCAGCACCTGATGCAAATGTCATTATCACATCGGCAATTCTCCACGTTCGAAAACACCAGGTTATGAGCTCTGTTGCATTAGCAGTGGAAAAGCTAAGAGCCAATGGCAACAACATTAAACTTCTTGTCCCCCATACGATCGCCAATCAACGTTACATTGCCATCGGCTCTCGTAGCTATACCGATTTATCATTTATCAATGGAGAAATCCCATCAAAATTGGCTTTGGCCTTTGTGAAGAGTGGCAGTGCCGTTGGATTCTGGACTGAATCCTCCCACGACTTTAGTATTTTCGGTCTATCTAGCCTTGTGTGCAAAGTGAATGGTATTCCACTGTACAGTCTATCTTTTGACAAAAATCCTATAGAACTCTGTACGAGTTGAATATGCAATCCCTAGATCAAGACTATCAACTGTTTGAAAATGGAATAACCAATTCAATGTTTTCAAAAAATCATGGCGTAATTGTTTTGGACTTGTCGGGGGACTCGGAATATGAGCATAGTACGAAAAGGGAATGTACGTTTAGAGTATAAATTTGCCGATGCTTTGACTGAGAGTATCACGCTAATATCACTGATTCAATTTGAAACCTATTGGGATATCACAGTCGACGGCAGTGTTCTACTAGATTTAGCACCATGAACACAAACCAAATAATCAACGTATTTAGTATGGATCCATACATGTCCCAGTACAAGTCTTTTTGTATACCATCGGATTTCCTTGAAAAATTTCCAAGTGTTAACAATACCCCAATCATTGTTAATAGCGGTCCATCGACTTTGACGACGGGCCATTGGCTATGCATCTTTCAAACAGAGAAGAATGTTGAATTTTTTGATCCTCTTAGTCTATCATATAACTTCTCACTCCATACATCAGCAACTTTTTTGAAAGCAGTGGGAAAACTATTATTCAAAATCAACGAAGAGTACAGGATTTAACGACTAAGACATGTGGCTATCATGCACTACTCTTTTTCATGTTCAGATGTCGTGGCTATACCTACAAGCAGTTTCTCGACATCTACGTTGACTTACCTCGATTGAACGTTTTTCTAGTGGAAAATATACTTACAAGCTTGTTTAATATTGATTTTAGTGCCCTACGAATAAAATGTTCTAAAAATTTAGTTTAAATTGTTTATTAATAAATGAAAAAAATTTATATACATGATAAAAACGACTTTTCTACTCTTTAGATTTCATCTTCTACTAGGTATAGGTATTTCTCGACAACAACTAATGCAGGTAGATTATCCGAATTCACAGTATACTGATCCTGATGTACTACAATGTCAGGCTCGCATTTTCTACGATAGAGTGTAACTTCACTCTTGTCATATCTCTTTGTATAGTCAATGTTACTATTCTCATTCATTCTGTAGAATTCACATGTTTCAATTTGTTTATTTGAAGCAATTTCACAAACAGTGTCCTCTAGTGTTGAATCACATTCCGTCACAGCCAAATAAAAATCGGTGGGTTTATAATCATAACACCCATTGTCTTCACAAAGATGACGAAGAAACCATATTCTTTTGTTGCTCCAACAGTTGAATCATTGACCCGGCTCCTCCTCCCAGAATAATCTAAAACCGCGACGATACCAATCTCGTAGCAATAAACTAAAATCACGCTTAGGATTCTTTCGAATCATACCGGGATATGTACTCTCCCATTGATTACATTAATTATAGTGGCAATTGGAGCCTAGGTGGCCTCTAGAATGAGAGTCACAAACCTCTTCAAGACAGGAACTACAAGCTTTTATTTGCACTGCATATCCTCTATGCAATTTACACGGGTTGCATAATCTACACTTTTCATCATACTCATCAATCATTGTGCAATTCTCACACGATGACCAGCTGCCCAGTGTGTAGTGGACAGTATAGTGTGTATAGTGGTATGGTGGACAGTATAGTGGACATGTATGGAACATTTTTTCATGTGTTGACACTCTCACTGCCAAAACGAAGCTGAGCTAGCAACAACAACAAATTGAGTGGGATAGAGAGAGAGAGAGAGAGGAGTAAATCATCCTTGAACACCATCTTTCTCATGAAAAAAGTCCTAAATTTCTAAACTAGGGTTTAAAAGCATATCCACAATATCATTTTGCCGTGTCGTGATTAATATATCACTAAATTGTGTAAATGCATTTGGACCACGACGTAAAAGCTTCATGCAATAGTCTAATGATGGAGAATCAGTTTTCATTATATCGACAAGCATTCCCTGAGAAAATATCTTCCTTTGAATAGACAGCTCTAGAAAATCATCATCTAGAATCAAACTTTTTCTATAAGCACTAGATTCCCCATGATTCACTCCTTCTCAAATCTATTCATTTTTTAGAGTCCTAACACTCTCACAACCAACTTCAGACTAACCAGAATTTTTTTTTCTACTCTAAAAAATATACGCTAGTCTACTATAGAAAGAAAAATACCTTTGATTTGGAAACAATTTTATTGAGTATATTTACAACAATAATATTCACTGGTGCATTTTGTTCTCATCAATATATTTCACTAGCACATCTAATGCTGCCTGAAGTCTATTTATATGCACAATATTCAGTTTCGCAGCAAAACATAATTGCTCCTCCAGCTTAAATTTGCTTAATGATATCACGTATCTATTATACATATCGTCCCATTCAAGGCATAGTCTACAGCCTCCGGTTATTCCCACAGCCACATTTGGTACTCGTATATCTTTGCTGCTGCCGGCTCCACCATCAATCTCCAATAATGTAAATGCATCACTCATTTTCTCTACTAATATCCTCTCAAATAAACTATTCTCTCTGAATTCAATTCTCTTACTAATATGAATTGTAATAAAAACCACTGATTTTATTTGAATCCAATCAACTATCAAGTTATTGCATATAGAGTAACCTCCACTCTCTCTATGTTTGGCCCTAAAAAATGGGTGTTGCCTCAAAAACCAGTCTGAATGTCTTATACAACCTTGACTATAGTTTCAAAACGTGTTTGGCCACTTTATAGGTATAAAAGGATTGGTCGCTTTTTGCAATTTGCACGTGAAACTGTAGTGTATATTCTTGTGCTCGTCAATGTGCTCGTCAAATCTTATATACTATTACTACTCGTTTGATTGGAAATTAAAAGTTATAGTTCACTTTTTCAGAGTCAAAAGAGATCGGAGGGCAACTAGCCTCCCCCAACGCCCTTTTTTCCAAAATACATCAAATCAAAATTTTGAGAGAGCCATTTTTGTTAAAAATAGTTCAAAGGTCAGATAACAAAATTCCGATGTCGACACAACCAACTAGGGCCCGGGGCAGGCGTTTTAAGTTGCGCCCTGGGGGTATAAAAGGACCTTATGGAAGGGATGCTCGCATAATTTTCATTGATTAATTGACTGATTAATTGATTGGGCTTAATTGATTGGAAATTAAGTTCTAGTTCTTTTTTTAAGAATCTTAAGTGATCGCAGGGCAACTAGCCCCTCCCCCTCTACACCTTTTTCCCCAAACCCATCCGACAGAATTTTTGAGATAACCATTTTGTTGAAAATAGTTCAAGGGTCATAAAAAAAATCCAGTGTTGACAATACCACCAGGGCCCGTGGGTAGGCGTTGTAAGTTATGCCCTGGGGGCAAATATGTTCTTATAGAAGGGATGCGTGTATAAACTTCAGAGAGGGCTCATTTGTTTGTAAATTAAAAGGTCTAGTTCCCTTTTTCAGAGTCAAAAGAGATCGGAGGGCAACTAGCCCTTCCCCCCAACACGACTTTTTTCCCCAAACTCATTCAATAAAATTTTGAAATTACAATTTTGTTAAAAATAGTTCAAACATTCGATATTAAAACTCCGGGGTCGATACAACCCCCCAGGGCCCGGGGACAGGCTTTGTAAGTTATAGCCTAGGGGCATATATGGTTTTTATAGAAGGGATACTCGTACAAACTTCAGAGAGGGCTCATTTGATTGAAAATTGAAAGTTCTAGCTCACTTTTAAAGAGTTAAAAGACATTTAATGGCAATTAGCCCCTCCCCCACGCCCTTTTTTCCCCAAACCCATCCGATAAAAATTTTTGATATAGTCATTTTGCTAAAAATAGCTCAAACATCAGATAATAAAAACTCCGAGGTTGACACAAACCCCCAGGGTCCGGGGCTACGTGTTTTAGGTTATGCCCCGGGGCATATAAGGTTTTTATGTAAGGAGAGGATGTATAAACTTCGTAAGCGGCTCATTTGATTTGAAATTGAAAGTTCTAGTTATTTTTTTATGAGTCAAAAGGTAAAGAAGGGCATCTACCCCCCCCCCCCCAACACACACACATCCTTTTTTCCAAATATAAGGTTTTTATGGAAGAGATGGTCATATAAACTATGGAGGGGACTAAAATGACACACCCCCAAGAATTAAATCCGACCCCTAATATACTCGAGGATAGCTCTATATAGCCTACTGCTTGTGAGTTGTTATCTCTTATGTAAAATTATTTTAGCCTTTTGTAATTATTTTTTTTTCTCTTACTAAGTTTTTGACAATAGAAAACTAGATGTCACAGAGGTATTAATGCTTCGGTGTGTTATTGTTTTTTTGGTTGCACATTAAAATTGGGGAAAACAGGGCTACCATGGAGAGGTTGAGCACAGCAAAACCCACCGATCCCTCAGCATTAACCTCCTCTCCCCTTGTGCCTTTTCCCCCATATTTATCCTACCAAAATTTTGAAATAGCCATTTTGTTAAAAAAAAAAAAAAAAGGTCCAAAATTCAAATTACTATAATTTAGGGGTTGAGAAATCCTCCATAGCCCCCAGGGCAAGGATTGTAACTTATGTAAGTTGTCTATTGTTAGAATATAAGGTTTTTGTGGAAGGGGTGGTCGTATTAATTTTGGAGGGGGCTCATTTCATCGGAAATTGACACTTCTAGTTCTTTTTTAAGAGTCAAAAGTGATCAATGGGTAACTAGCCAACGCCCCACTTTTTCAAAGGGCATCTGGTCAAAATTTTGAGATTGCCATTTTGTTCAGAAAACTTCCAGGGTTGAACCCCCCGCCCCAAACCCCGGGGAAATGGCTCTGAGCTATGGAACTTGATTATTGTTAGTTTGAAACTTTGTTTACTTTAATACTTGGATTTAGTGACTTATGAATTTTAACAGGTATTTGTATCTTAAGTAACTTAAGTTTAAAATGGCCTTTACTGTTCTTTGAAAAATCTCTTTTTCGGAAAGTTTTTTTCTAAATTAATCTTAGACAGCGCGCTAGCGCTGCCTAAATAATGAACGATGTGGCCACAATGTGTTTTTTTTTTCTTCTTCTTTCTTCGACAGGCACTTCGTATCGAAGGAGTTGTCGTAGAAACTTCGAAAAGGACTCATTCGATTGGAAATTGGGGTGGCTAGTTCCCTTTTTAATAGTCAAAAGTGATTGGAGGGCAACTAGCCCCCCCCCACGCCCATCATTCCCCCAAACACAGCCAATCAAAATTTTGAGATACCCATTTTCTTCAGCGTAGTTGATTTCCAGATAGTAAATATCTTTTTGAGGAGGACACTCCCCCGCAACCCTCGGGGCAAGGGTTTTCATTTATGCCCTGAGGGGGTTTTTATAGAAGGCGTTGTCGTAGAAACTTCAAAACAGGCTCATTCGATTGGAAATTCGAAGGGCTAGTACCCTTTTCAATAGTTGAAAGTGATTGCAGGGCAAATAACCCTCCCCCCCCCCCAAGACCATGATTCCCCCAAACACATCCAATCAAAGTTTTGAGATATCCATTTTGTTCAACGTAGTTGATTTCCAGATAGAAAATATGTTTTTGAGATGGACACTCCCCCACAACCCTCAGGGCAAGTGTTTTAAGTTATTCCCTGGGGGCATATAAGGTTTTTAAATAAAGGTGTTGTCGTAAAGACTTCAAAAAGGGCTCATTTGATTTTAAATACGAAAAGATAGTACCCTTTTTAATAATAGAAAGTAATTGGAAGGGAACTAGCCCCCCCACGCCCATCAGTACCCCAAACACCTCCAATAAAAGGATTGAGGTGGCCATGGTGTTCAGGGTAGTTTTCCAGATAGAACATATGCTTTTGAGGAGGACACTCCCCCACAACCCTCGGGGCAAGGGTTTAAAGTTATGCCCTGAGGGCATATAAGAACGATGTTGGCACAATATACTATTTATTATTTTTTTCCTTAAGAGCAGGGCACTTCATATGGAAGGGGTTGTCGCAGAAACTTCAGAAGGGGCTCATCCGATTGGAAATTAAGAGTTCTACTGCCCTTTTTAATAGTCGAAAGTGATTGGAGGGCAACTATCCCCCTTCACGCCCATCATTCTCCCAAACATCCAATCAAAATTTTGAGACAGCCATTTTGTTCAGCGTAGTTAATTTCAAGATAGAAAATCTCTTTTTGAGGAGGACACTCCCCCACAACCCTCTGGGCAAGGTGTTTAAGTTATGCCCTGGGGGCATATAAGGTTTTTATAGAAGGCGTTGTCGTAGAAACTTCAGAAAAGGCTCAAATCGATTGGAAATTCAAAGGACTAGTGCCCTTTTTAATAGTCGAAAGTGATTGGAGGGCAACTATCCCCTCCACCCACGCCCATCATTCCCTCAAACACATCCAATCAAAATTTTGATATAGCCATTTTGTTCAGCGTAGTTGATTTCCAGATAGAAAATATGTTTTTGAGGAGACGCCCCCCCCCCCCCCAAACCCTCAGGGCAAGGGTTTTAAGTTATGCCCTGAGGGCATATAAGGTATTTATATAAGGCGTTGTCGTAGAAACTTCAAAAAGGGCTCATTCGATTGGAAATTCAAAGGGCTGGTGCCCTTTTAAATAGTCAAAAGTGATTGGAGGGCAAATAACCCCCCCCCATGCCCATTATTCCCCCAAACACATCCAATCAAAATTCTGAGATAGCCAGTTTGTTCAGCGTAGTTGATTTCCAGATAGAAAATATGTTTTTGAGGAGGACACTCCCCCAAAACCCTCGTGGCAAGGGTTTTAAGTTTTGCCCTGAGGGCATATAAGAACGATATTCGCACAATGTACTATTTATTATTTTTTTTTCCTTTAGAGCTGGACACTTCATATGGAAGGGGTCATCGTAGAAACTTCAAAAGGGGCTCATTCGATTGGAAATTGAGAGTTTTAGTGCCCTTTTTAATAGTCGGGAAGGTAACTAGCCCCCCTTCACGTCCATCATTCCCACAAACACATCCAATCAAAATTTTGAGATAGCCATTTTGTTCAGCGTAGTTAATTTCCAGATAGAAAATATCTTTTTGAGGAGGACACTCCCCCCCAACCCTCGGGGCTAGGGTTTTAAGTTCTGCCCTGGGGGCATATAAGGTTTTTTTAGAATTCGTTGTCGTAAGAAACTTCAAAACAGGCTCATTCGATTGGAAATTTGAAGGCCTAGTACCCTTTTTAATAGTCGAAAGTGATGGAAGGGTAACTAACCCCCCCCCCCCCCACGCCCATCATTTCCCCAAACACATCCAATCAAAATTTTGAGATAGACATTTTGTTAAGCGTATTTGATTTCCAAATAGAAAATATGTTTCTGAGGGCGACACTCCCCCACAACCCTCAGGGCAAGGGTTTTAAGTTATGCCCTGGGGGCATATAAGGTTTTTATAGAAGGTGTAGTCGTAGAAACTTTAAAAAAGGCTCATTCAAATGGAAATTCAAAGGGCTAGTGCCCTTTTAATAGTCGAAAGTGATTGGAGAGCAACTAGTCCCCCCACGCTTATTATTCCCCCAAACACAGCCAATCAAAATTTTGAGATAGCCATTTTGTTCAGCGTAGTTGATTTCCAGATAGAAAATATGTTTTTGAAGAGGAAACTCGCCCACATTCCTCAGGGCAAGGGTTTTAATTTATGCCTTGGGGGCATTTAAGGATTTTATAGAAGGTGTTGTCGTAGAAACTTCAAAAAAAGCTCATTCGATTGGAAATCCAAAGGGTTAGTGCCCTTTTTAAGAGTCGAAAGTGATTGGAGGGCAACTAGCCCCCCCCCCCCACGCGCCCATTTTTGAGGAGGACACTCCCCCAAACCCCTCAGGGTAAGGATTATAAGTTATGCCCTGGGGGCATATAATGTTTTTATTGAAATCTTTGTCGTAGAAACTTGAAAAAGGGGCTCATTCGACTTGAAATTCAAAGGAATAGTAGGCTACCTATTTTAATAGTCGAAAGTGATTTGAGGGCAACTAACCCCCCTCTCACGCTCACCCTTTCCCCAAACATATCCAATCATAATTTTTAGATAGTCATTTTATTCAACGTAGTTGAAAGTTTTGGAAATTAGGTCCTTAAGGATGACAACCCCTCCCCTCACATTCCTCACGGCAAGGGCTTTCATTTATGCCCTGGGGCACGTAAAGTTTTTC
Organism: Artemia sp. Qi Xiang Cuo; assembly: GCF_049724085.1. Taxonomy (NCBI): domain Eukaryota; kingdom Metazoa; phylum Arthropoda; class Branchiopoda; order Anostraca; family Artemiidae; genus Artemia; species Artemia sp. Qi Xiang Cuo. The sequence goes on from NC_142797.1 coordinate 35,444,549, forward strand.
TTGAAAGCGTTGTCGTAGAAACTTCAACAGGGTTCGTTCATTTGAAAATTGAAAAGGCAAATGCCTTTTTAATAGTCGAAAGTGATTGGAGAGTTACTGTCGCCCCTCTCATGCCCACCATTTTCCAAAACACATCCAATCAAAATTTTGAGATATCCATTTTGTTCAACGTAGTTGAACGTTCTGGAAATTAGGCATTTTAGGATGATAACCCCCTCAGAGCCCTCAGTGCAAGAGCTGTAAGTTATGCCCTGGGGGCATATAAGGTTTATATAGAAAGTTGTTGTATAAATCATAGGCAGCACGATCGCGCTGCCAAAGTAAAGAACGGGGACATTCGAGAACGAGACAAGAAACAAGGACTAAGTAAAAAAGAGGAAACTCCCCTACAAGCTACAGTGAACGGGTTTTAAGTTATACCCTGGGGGTATATAAGAACGATTTTGACGTAACGTGGTGTTTATTGTTTTTTTTCCTTTGAACAGGGCACTTCTTATTAATAAGATTGTTTTAAAAAATTCGAACAGAGCCTAGTCAATTGGAAATCGGAGCATCTTGTGCCCTTTTTAATAGTCAAAAGTGATTGGAAGGCGACTAACACCTCTCTCACGCCCACCATTTCCCCAAACACATGCAATCAAAGTTTTGAGATAGCCATTTTGTTTAACATAATTGAAATTTCTGGAAAGTTGGTCGTGGAGGATGACAACGACCGTAACAGACCTTAGGGTAAGGGTTGTAATTTATGCCCTGGGGGCATATAAGGTTTTTATAGAAAGCGTTGTCGTTTCCAAAAGGGCTCATTCGATTGAAAATCGAAAGGCCTAGTGTCCTTTTTTATAGTAGAAAGTGATTGGAAGGCTTGACATTTTTATAGTAAAGATCGAAGTGGGTATAATATATTATTTTTTGCTGTTGTTGTTGTTCAGACCAGGGCACTTCGTATCGAAGGAGTTGTCGTGGGAACTTCGAAAAGGGCTCATTCGATTGAAAATAGAAAGGGTTGATGCCCTTTTTAATAGTCGAAAGTTATTTGAGAGCAACTAATACCCCTTCCAATCCCACCCTCCCACTCCAACCCTCCCATTTATGCGCGTAAAAATTAAACAAATCGAAATAGCGTAATTGTATACAATCAATAAAATAAATTAAACAGATTTTTTTGCTAATGTTATCAAGTTTTTCATTTAAGGTCAACTGAGGAGGTATTAAACTAAACTAAACACATCTTTTTTTTGTCAAGGTCTTTAAAAGGGTGTATGTTGTTAAAAATTGATGAAAATTTTTTTCCAGAATACAAATAGTAGGCCAGACTATAAAGTCTTAAAAGATGAAAAGATTTAAAGCATTATTTTCTTTTTCCCTGAAATGACTATGTCAATATAAAACGAACAGAAATTAATTAAAAAAAACTTTTTCCACAAAATAAGTTTTTCAAAGAAAAGTAAAGAACTCCATTAGACAAAAATGAGTAAAAATAAAATCAAATAATCTACCAATCGTGAAACTACCACACATCAGCATCGATAAATAAATGAAACCCAAAACGAACAGAAATTACAATAATTAACCGAGTCAAACTCAAAACGAGCAGAAATTAACATAAGTTGGGCGCAAAACCCCTATGGCTTCCCAAGGCCAGAACAAAATTTGCACTTTACTAAAAAAAAGTACAAATGAATGTGCATTGTCAGTTTAATATACATATACTGATATTTAGTAATCAAAATGTTAATATTATTTGATTTATTAAAGTTTTAAAGTAAAAACATTTATATTTTTCCAGTAAAGTGCAAATTTTGTTCTGGCCTTGGGAAGGCATAGGGGTTTTGTACCCAACTAATGTTAATTTCTGCTCGTTTTGAGTTTGAATCGGTTAATTATTGTTCGTTTAATTTCTGTTCGTTTTGGGTTTCATTTATTTATCGATGCTGATTTGTGGTAGTTTCACGCTTGGTAGATTATTTGATTTTATTTTTGCTCATTTTTTGTTTAATGGAGTTCTTTACTTTTCTTTGAAAAACTTATTTTGTGGAAAAAGTTTGTTTTAAATTAATACCATACAAGGATGAATCCTTCGCTAAAGCTCTTGTATCAGCTGAATCGAACGCTTACTCATAATCTATAAAACTGAAGACTAAATGTGTTTGATGACTCAGGCACTTCTCAATTATTAACCCAAGAGTGAAAATTTGGTCTACACATCCTCTAGCCTTCCTAAAGCCACACTGTTCTTCCCTTAAAACTTTGTCGATAGCATCTCTAAGTCTAAAAGGTATTATAGTGTTTTTCAAAAATCGCTAGGTACTTCCCCTTTTCAAAAAATCATATTTCTAATCTTCAGTAACTTATTTCTAACCTCATAACCCCCGTATTTAAGAAATTCATTTACCACACTATCGGCACCAGGAGCCCTGTTGTTTTTTTTTTAGTCCTTTTAGTACTGTTATTAATTCTTCTTCACAAAATAAATCTTCCTTCGCATCCAAGGTGTCACTTCCTTTCCTATGCTGCACCAAATTGCAATAAAATTTGCAAACTTAATTCTTTAACATAAGTAATATGCGTTTTACTAACATATAACAGATGCGTTTCCCCTACCTAGTAGAAAATTGTTCGAGAAAAATGTCAACTAAATTCTGTAGCAATTCGGAAAGGTGATGAAGAAAACTGCCGATAAATTTTTAGCGCGAAATTCAAAACTTCGATGAATGTAAATAAATCTTTGAAGAGATGAATAGTTTCAAGATTTTGCAACGGAATGTAAGTCACTACATATTTTAAAACTAAACGAACTGATTGAATACATAAATATCCATAACATTCATCTTGTTTGCCTCCAGGAAACAAATTTACACTGTCTCCGGCAAGTAATTATACCTGGATTCCACCTTTATAGAAAGGATAGATCAACTGGAAGGAAAAGAGGGGGGTGGCAATCCTCATGAAAAAGGATATACCGCATTCCGCAATATCCCTCAGAGGTTACCCGAATGAGATCAATGTAGTCAGCGTGATCTTAAATCTCCAAGATAAACATCCTTTAAAAGTATCATCCTTTTACAACCCTAATGACAACAATGATTTTAAAGCTGTGCTTGAAGAAGAAACAAAAGAGAAAAACACTGTAATTTTTGGTGACTTTAATGCTCACAGCCTTCTATGGGAAACCTGTGCACACTCTAACACTGCGGGGAAGAACATAAAAGAATTTATTCTCTTCTCTAACAATTTCACAGTTCTAACTCCGCGTGGTCTCCCCACCCGCTATAATATTAGGAACAATATCAACGATTGATTTTCAGATTGGTCCAACATGGCTTGAGTCTGAAGCCCAAATTTCTCCTGTCCTAGATCTTTAGACTGACACATACTGCAACCCTTATCGAAATTCATGCAGCCAAATACACTCCTGTTCCCCCAACAATGCGATTCAACCTAAAGCAGCAAATTGGACCCTTCTCAAAAACCAACTAGATAGCACAGACTACATAGGTATCTGCCTAGAGAATGATATTGAAATTAAAGCCAAAAAACTAAGTGACACTCTTTTAACCGTAGCAGAAAAATCAAGCAAGAAATTATCCGACCAAATTCCCCTCTCTTTGTCAAAGAAATATAACATAATATGGTGGAGTCAAGACTGCAGAAGTGCAGTTCTAAGTAAAAAGAAAGCAAGGAATATCTTCCAGAGGTATCCGAGCCATGAAACTTTCATTGCTCTTAGGAAGGATGAAGCTTTAGTGTAGACAATAGTTTTGAAGTGCCTTCAAGTAAAATTCAATCGCTTGTAAATCGAATGGCTAGCAATAATAAAACTTATAATTCAAAGAATATATTGAATTATATCAATACCGTAGTTGTTCTTACAACAACTGAAACCACCTTAAAGACTGACAAAGACATAACCAAAGCATTTGCTATTCATTTAAAAAAAAAAAAAGGCGCCCATAGTACATAAAGCAAGGCCTAGAGTGTACAAGTTGCGTCAGAAAAAAAAAATTCAAGAAGGAACTTGTTTGTCTGTTTACCAAATCCGAGCTAAAGGAAGCCTTAAGGACGTTCAGTTCCTCTTCAGCATCAGGAGAAGACGAAATAAACATCCAAGGGATCATAAAAGCAGGAGAAACTTTCCATGATGCCTTACTTACTGTATACAACCACGCAAGGACTACAAACATATTCCCAAGGCTAATGTTACAGGCCATTATAATTCCAATCAGGAAACAAGGTAAACCTCCAGATTTAATGAATTCTTACAGACCAATCTCAATACTGCCAGTGCTTTGAAAGCTTTTTGAAAAGATGTTGCATAGGAGGTTAGAGAGGCTCCAATTTGGAAGCCCAGACCTTCAAGGACATACTCAGAAGAAGAGTTCCTTCAAAAACAAAAATGCCTCTTCGTCCTCATTTTGTCAAAGACAGATTTTATTCTTTACTATAGAACTAAAAGTAGCTCTTTGATCCTGAGAAATAAGGAGTTTACTTGGCATAAACAAACCTATCCATACTGCAGACTTTATAACTCTATTTTGAATGCAAATTCGTCCACCAAGAAGTAATCAATGCCAGACAAATCTTCATTGAGGCAAACCTCCAGCCTGACATCAACGTGTTACTGCTCTCAAGCATACCAGCTAATGCTGAAAGACAACTATACAAAAGTATATTCAACTTCCTGCGACACAATAATACCTGCGAGTAGATTATGAAAATCGCCGTGAAGCCAAAAGGAGACGGTTGTCGACTCCAGAAGGCTTGATATTTCAAGAAGAAGAAGATCTCGCAAATGTCTTTATTTACGGAATTACTATTGGTGATTTATCTACTTTACAGTTTTATAATACATTAATTTACTTGATCTGAAGTCCGGAATTTTGTTTTAAGCCTTTTTTGCATCTTAAGGTTACCTTTTAGCCTCATTACATTAATATGTTTTCGCAGATTGTTACAGAGAAACAGGTATTATATAACAATAACAATTCCGGGAACTAGCAGAAAATTACAACACTTGGGACAGTACAGGGGACGTCAATTCACGAAATGTAGTGGGGAGATGTGGATTTCAAAATCTAGGAAGAGAGGGGGGTTCGTTCCTGAAAATGCTAAAATAGTTGCCTTTCAATTAAAATACCCAAAAATATGATTTTCAAAATATATGGAGAAGTAATAGCCCCCCCCCCCCCACTGACGCCTTTGTGACGGTGGATAGTTAACCCACAAACAAACATAGACCAATTATAGCTATTTATTCCATTAAGCCATTCAAAAGTCGAGTGACTCCAGACTTGCATGACTTGGAGAAAAAAGAAATTCGATTTTTTAGCACCAACAATGGATGAATCTACATTTTTCGTTGAATTTCGCAGAATCCGAACTTAGTTTTTTTTTCTATGCCTTTGGTTCGTAGCTATCTATTATTGTAATAATTCTTGCTGGATAGATGGCCCTAATGAGCCAATAACTAATTTTCTTTCCAGGCTCTATATTTACCGTTACCTGATAGTAGCGCCTCATGCGGAAATCTTGAATCGAAATTCTGTCTCCAAGATGCATCATTCTTAATTGATCCTAAATCCGTTTGCATACTCCTCTTTATTTTTCCCCATTTTTTTTTCAAAGCTTACCATGAAAATCAAATCGGCGAAAAGCCTAAAGAAGAATCTATTATTGATCGTACCACCCGTTTGCATAAGCGATGTTACATTTTTTGCCATAATTTTGCACAAAGGAAGTTCCGTAATATTTCAAATCTTTTTAAGGCTCTTTCAAAATAAATTATAATTTGGTCGCAAGCTTATATTTATCAAACTAAATCATTTTGGTACTTGTGCATTATAACTAAACCAGCGCTATACCCGAAAGAAGTCAAGTTTGGTTAATTCTAATGAAATAAAATAAAATAAGATGAATATATAATAGTTTAGAAACAAATTTGGGCTATATATTTGCACATTAGGGAGGTAGGGGGGGGGGGGGGTAATTATAGCAAATATTAAATACATAACCTAACCTAGGTACCTTCTCCCCCCTTAACTCCAAAAAACAATCGTTTAAATATTGTAAGCTCGCTTTGCCACGTTTTGCCACGAAACCACGCTTTGCCAAGAACTTATCTAGCACATACCCGTTTGTCTGCTTTCGTGTCTGGTTTCCTTCTACAGTCTATAATGCTCGTTTAGTTATAATGCACAAGTACCATCATTTTTGATATTTTAAGGTTAGTCTTGAAGTCTCCCCGGAATTTATCGCAAATATTATCCTGTTTATCTTGCAAAAACCATCATGGAAAAACAAGACCTACACACGGCCTTTTTTGTCAAGGAAGGGGGCTCCAACTTTGAAAAATGCGTCAAATAGGATAAACATGAAAAACAAAATAAAACAACTTTAAGTTTCCGAGATATCAAAGGGGAGATCGACCCAAAGTCCTTCACCCCTGAGTACGAGCCTGTCTTGTTCCCTCGTGTGAAATATTAAACTAAACTAGTTAAGTTTGAATTAAGGCTTGTATTTGCAGTATGAAATAAGTGGCTAGACTTGCAAACCCGTCCGTAAGGGCAGTTGTGGAACAGTGGCGTAATTTTGTCAAAACTGGGGGGGGGGGGGGCAAAGTTGGAGCCAATTTTCTCAATGCAAGCGAAAATGACAGTAAAAACTGAAAAATGAGCCATATAGTACCGTAGAGGCAAAAATATACTAAAGAATGGCCCGTTTCTGTGGATGATTGAATTATAGAGGATTATCGGTACTGATGCATTATATGCTACACACCGCTATACACTGTATCACGGAAACCAGACACGAAACCCGTCAAACGGCTATTTGCTATCTAAATTCATTGCACAGCGTGATTTCTGATTGAGTTTACAATACTTAAACGATTGTTATTTGGGGCTTAGGGGGGGGGGGGTACCTAGTTCCGGTTACGTATTTAATATATGCTGTGCTTTACCCCCCCCCCCCCCCCATGTGCAAATAGCCTAAATTTGTTTCTAAACTATGAAAAAATTCATCCTATTTTATTATATTTCATTAGCATTAACCAAACTTTACTTCTTTCGTGTGTAGCATATAATGCACCAGTACCGGATTATCTTAGTTTTGACACGATTGTGAAAAAATTAAATTTCAACTGGAGGGGGGGCAAACTGAGGTCTAGGGGGCAATCTCTTCCCCTGCACCATAGCAAATTACGCCACTAATGGGGGACGGAGGTAAGTGGCGTGACTCTGTAAGCTCACCCAGAGTCCACCCTGCTTTAAACGCGTACCTGGAGACATCTGGGGATGGCAACCAGGAAGGGTGTGTGAAAGCACAGGATGGCTGGCCCCAACCCTCCATTGCACTTCCTGGCTAAAGGGCAACGAAACGGAAATCTTTGCCGCCAGTTTGGACTATAGAGTCTAGTACTGCATCCTTAGTTCAGAAAATATAGAGGATATTTTCATTAGTTTCTTAAATTCAACAATATTGCGTAGTGATGGCACAAGGAAACATTTTGTATTGGCGGAAAAAATCGAAAGGTGGATTTATTCTTCTGCTATGTACCTTAATTTTGGCCAGGAAAATCAATGCCCTCAAGCTTGACTAACTTCCTGAAATCTTTCCGTGATTGACAAGTTCCCGAAGATTATTTCCAAGAACGAGGGTGATGGGAAATGTTTCTCTTTTTTTAAATGTACCTTTAAGATGTGTCTCAATTCTAAATTTCAATGCGGTTTATAAACTTTTTAAGGGGTCATCTTTAGAGGTTTTGTTTTCAAACTTTGAATCAGAAACTTAAACTCTCCTCATCCTACTAACTAGGTTTTTCTACTCCTTCTCAATTGTTCCGCCAAATCAACTAAGAATAAACATAAATTTTTATTCAACAAATTTGATTCTAAATCTGAAATCATTCATTCTCACTCAGTACAGGACCTCGGTCCCCATACAATGGGAACTACTGTATTGTATGGACCGAAGCCTCGAGAGAAATATAATATTATCAATTTCTGAAAGAAGATGCAGTGCCAGCTAAAAGAAGAACTAATGATTAGATTCCCGACTAATAAAAAGGATTACGCTCTTACTCACCGCTATCGGCTCTAGATTAAAAAAAAAAAAAAATCAAATCAGTGATACGTCAGCTAGAAAATGGTACCTATATAAAAATTTTTTTTTTTATGAAAATCGATAGTTTTCCGAGCCAAATTATAATTTTAGATCGCCAGGTGCACTTCTAGGAGAAAGATAAGCAGAATTAGCAAAAATTCCACATCTAAAACAAAAACAATCGATGTCTCTTTGAAAAATAAAGTAGTTTCTCTTCTCGTATTTGTTTTAAAACGCAAATTTCTATGAGAGCGCTTTTGGTATTCGTGATGGCGATACGAAATAAGAAATCAATTCCAAAGAATCTTCCAGAAGATCCGCTGAGACTACAGGGCAAATAGTTTTCAGTAAAAAGTGCATCCTTTCAAACTTGGATTCGGGACAACTGGACCCAGGGGCAATATGGGCTAACCCCTCTCTCACGACTAAGCTCCATCCAATCTGTGTTAAATCAGGTTCTACGTCCACGCCAACCATAATGTTAGTGATGAAGCTGACAAGGAAACACCTCATTTGAGTAATATTGTTTAGACCTGAAGATCATGGAATTTTTCTCGTTTTTGGTTTACAGCCCTCCCAGGAATTCTGTGATTTAATCTTTAATTATCACGTAATTTGATTTTTTCTTTGTTTGCTGTTTTGAGGAAACTGACCCAACCCCACAGCAGTTGAAAAAAGTTTGGAAGGATAGGAAGATAAGTCTGCAAACCAATATCAGAATATTGAAAGCTATAGTAATGACAGCGGTGAAGTATGGTTCTGAAGCATGGCAGCTCCAAAAACGGAGGAAGATTTACTAGATGTTTTCCAGAGAAATTGCCTGCGGATTGTTATGGGTACCAGTCTGACTGACCGTAGTTCAAACAGTAGGCTGTACGAAAAGTGCGATTTAATCCCGATTTCTAGGGCTATAATGAGAAAAAAGGTTGAGATGGCTAGGATACGTTCTGCGGATGAAGGATGACGGATTGCCAAAGATTGTCCTTTTCGGCCAACTGTCTAGGTGCCAAACAAAAAGCAGGTCGTCCTCGGTTGGGTTGGGAAGATGTCGTAAGGAAAGATTTAAGAGAAATGGGAAATTCCTGTGGGGTGTAAGGAGGGAGGCTTTGAATAGATTGGGATTGAGGAGAACCGTGCGTAGCTGTGTTGGCCGCAGGCGGCTTAGTGTTGCAGTGAGTTGTTAGTAGTAGTAGCAGCAGTATACCAAACGAAAACCTAGAAAAAGAATATTTAACCGCCATATGAATGATACATTTTAGCAAAAACCCTAGCAGCGCCTAGTGCAAAAATAAGCACCATTTAGTGCTTATTTACCACTTCTTCTACTGTTGTTTGTTACTGTACCAGGGGACCGAGCTTCGCTCAGAGAAAAAAGACAATTTGTTAATCTATTCCGCAAAACAACTTTAATTTCATTTTATTCGCTCAGGGAAGTAAAACCATTAGGGAATTTTATGTCTGGGTATTTGTGTCGTCATCAATATGAACAATAATTTCCAATATTAATTTTTAACCCTTAACGAATTTTGAAAGTGATGATCTATTTAGATTGTTTTTCACACCGGAAGACGAACCATTATCTTAATACGAACAATATCATTAAATGAAAAATAATCGCCAAGCAAAGCTCGGTCCCCTGGTATAGAAATTATTTTGTAATATTTCTGTCACAATGCGTGGGATTTAATGCGAAGTAATTAAGAATCCGAGACTCCCTTCACAACTTTCAAATAGGAATGTCTTTCTCTAAAAGCTATTGATCAACTATTTTGTTAACAAATAAATTACGTTCTGAAACACCTCCTTCTAATGTTCAACACTTTCAACCTTCACGGGTCTCTGCATTCAGTCAGCAGACGATTTATGAAAAATATAAAGGGTGCTGGGAGGGGGCAAACCATTTTCCCTAAAGTTATGACCTGTCTAGATCATGTTTGTACACCGGAAAATTGTAGTATGCAAAATGTCACAAGAGTTATATTGTCGTTTTCAATCTTTTTTCAAGCATTTATTCACACAGCTAGGTTTTCACACAAAAACAACGGTTTTTGCGTTTTTATCACATTTTTCCGCTTTTTTCGGCAAGTTCATACGTTATGATGATTCAACGGCTTCGTTAAAATATTTGAACTGCGTCATTGAAAATATATAAAAAAAAAATGGTTTTCTACCCAGTTCCACGTCTCAGATTTTGTCCTTCGTGTTTTAACGGATACAATGAAATGATTTGACAAAAATAGTTCTACGGTTCTGCTTCATCCACTCTGCGTGAGCTGTTTCGTGCCAGAAAAAAAAGAAGAAGAAGAAAAGTACTATTTGAAATGGCTATGGTCTTTCAAATTTCGATGTAATAGCTTATGTTGTAGAACTTACGTTTTTCAGATCACTATGGTTGGTCAGCTAAAATTGTCTATCAATCAAAACAAGTTTACGTACTTACGAACCTTCTGTAAATCAACATGATAGACCTTCTTAGCCAATGCTAAAAAACCATGGCTGTCTCCTAAATGACTCACAGAACGGATGTGAAATCAATTTAATACTGTAGTGATTCCATATATTCAAGCTTGCCATTCTTTGTTTTTTTTTTAATTCTAGATTTATTGTCTTTCAGGCACTGAGTACTCCATCAGAAGTTGGCAATTCTTGTGTTAACTGATGCGGTTACCGAAAGTTGATAATTCTGTCTTCGTAGACCGAAATTCGTAGCACGAACTATTTTAAGAAGAATGAAAATGCAAAAAAGAAAGATATGACCAATGTTCCAAAACTGTTGGCAACCGAGACGAGAGTTCGTTCACCAGCCCAGAGGGATTAATCAACGAATACTTATCAACGATAACTCTTACTTATGGTTAGTTCACGTGTACGAAAACTTTATGGTTTCCTTATAGGGCAAAAGGATATTTAACTTCAACTTTTTCAACAAATTCTATAAGATTGTTAAGAAAACCTTCTGTTTTACTTACCGCCTTCCACTAAAACAACCGTATTAGATTCCTTAAAAGAACTTAAGTTGAAAATATTTTTTCCTTTACGTAAATCCTTATAGGAATCTATTATATCTTGACCAAGGCCGTACCCAGGATTTTATTTTTGGGGGGGAATTTTTCGGGGTGGTACAAAAAAAAACTTTAAAAATGTATCAAAAATTTGTTCATATGCAATTTTTTTTACGTTTTTACGAGTCGGATAAACATTTTTTTGAGGGGGGGGGGGTCAAACCCCTAACCCCTCTGGGTGCGGCCTTGATCTGAACCGAACTAAGTTCGAGAAAATACAACACTTCTTCAGAAAAAATAAGATAATTTAGGAAAAGCCGCAACATTTCAGGTGAGGGAGAATCCTGGACACAAAGGCGATTGTATCTCTGAAATCTTAGCATAGTTTCCATGGAAAAAAAATGATTGCCGGGACCAAGTTACGGATAAATTAAAAATCATACCCCAATACATTAGGCGTGAGTATTTATGCATCATGCAAAACTTTTTTTCAGAAAGTGGGTCCCTTAGAATGCACTGCCTTTTCATTTATAATTAACATGAAACAGGAGTATTGAAAACGGCTAAAATTTTTATTTGATTGAAATCGCAGCTGCTAAAAAAAAATTGAGTTCACTTTCTCAAATCTGCATTTCCTTAACTGTTTAAGACTTATGAATACTTTGTCTTTCATGACATGCTTTAAAATTCGTATATTTTACCTTTTGGTACGATAAGATTCGTTACACGTGTTTAAATAACAGTTGAGTCGAAACAATTTTGGAATTATTTTTTTGTTTTTGTTTACAATCTTCTAAAAAGCTTTGTAATTATATCAGCATATTTTTTCTCAAAATCCAATAATAATGAAATACAGAACTGGTCTTATGTAAATATCTACCGTACACGTAAATAATTTCTTAGACCACATTGCATTTCCATTGATGACATGAAAATACTGAAAATGGGTAACATGTCTTGTGAAAAGTGCCGCTATCTTATTAAGTGTTCTAACCATTTTCAATAGTTTCATTTCATTTTAATTACAATTCAGAGTCCCCCCCTCCCATTTTGAGGTCTATTTAGGCTCTAGAAAATGGACAAAAACTTAATCAGAATATATGAATTTGAAGTATACCAAGCCCCAAGTGAACTAAAGGAAGGTACTGCAATTTCCCTAAGGTCAAAAACCTTTAGCATCAATATTCGTGACATCGACATTTTCAAATATATCAAGAACCAGGTATCTGAACCTGTAGGCCACGTATGGGAACTGTTCGGCTGACGACGGGCTTTGTTGAAGCGTGCGTACTTCACTGGTGATCGCGATTGAGATTTTATGCATCATGCTCTTGATATGTTGTCTGTTATCTTGTAATTTTTAGTCAATTTGTACAATGTTTCAGTTAGGTGAATGGGTGTTCCACGTACTTCGATCAAATAGTCTTAATTTTTTTTTCTCATGAGGCAATTTTAACGCTTATACAAGTACAACTTATCCCATTTGGATGAACTTTTTTACGGGAAATTCAACATTTCACTCAATTTTACCATAGTCATGAACATAATAATGAACGCCAGCTGAGACAAGGCCGGAACCCTCGCCCAGTGGATTCAATTGCGGGGGAATTACCCCCCCCCTCCCACAGTAGATTGTAGAAACACATTTTTTTTGTACGATGGCATCGTATTTTCGTTTAAAAATAGAATAAAACAAACAAAATTGCCTCGCTAGATATTGAAAAATGCAATCCCCCTCCCTATATTTCTGTAAATTGACGCCATTACTCTGGGCCCCTTAGTTTTGAAATGACAACTATTAAGTTGAGTCTGCTTTACCAGAAATGCAACGATTTCAATCAATCGTATGTTCCTTGGCCCCTCGATAACAAGGGCGGATGAAGGGGGTTTCGGTTAAAGACCCCTGACATGTCAGGATTTTTAAGTGTTTCTTAATTTATATTCTCTTTTAACATTATTAGTCTTTCGCCAAATGTGCCCTCCCCTTAAAAACCCCAAGCGAGTGTGCCTGTTGTAGGGATAAAATGTTCTAATTCTATTGACTTGTGCTGGAGTTAGAAGCCAAAAATTGTATGATATGGTTGTAATACATTAGAAAATAGCCCGTGTTAAAGACAATGAACGGGGAGAATGAAAATGTTATGGTGTAGATTACCAGACTTTTCAAATTAATACTTTGCAGACGTTTTAATTTGCTGAAATATATTAGCCTACTGACATAATTTTAACGATTTAGTTTTCTAATAGCCTTTATTTCTACTGAAGTTTTGGGTTTACGATTTAAAATATTATGATAAGAAGTTAAGAACAAAATAGAGCTTGACCTACTTCTTTTTTAGTATTCGAACATTGATGAGTGAAGTGAATGTTTTAAAATTGGAGTCGGAGATGTACTTTCGTCATTGCCTAGCCAAAGATTGGACTGAATAACTCACACAGCAGTAGGTGTTCTCCTAAGCGCGTCTTCGAGCCACCGCTTGCGCCTGGAATGAAATGACTCACTGTAGATGATATCGTTACTTATAATAACCAAACATGATTAATTGTTAATTATGTGTATATTATATATATATGTAAAGTGGGATCGATTATGTGACAAACGAAAAAATTCACCTTCGCTACAACTTGTGTACGTTGTCCTCCTATATCCACCCCATGTGCTTTGTGTTGTTGTAAAAATGGCGGTTTTGAGAAATTGTGAATTTTGAATAAATTAGGCCCACTTTTTCTAGGCTGAAGGTGTAAATTAGTTTTGAAAGTACTTTTATAACATAGAAGAATAGTTATAGTGTACTTTGCTGTTGATTTAAGCTGTTTTCTTGGTTATAGCCAGGAATTAAGTAATGGCTGATATTTTGAATAAGAAAAAGGATGTGTATATGAAAGAAAAAACATCGTTTTTGAAGGAATTACAAAGCTTTCATGATAATAAAGGGTAAGTTTTACTCCAATCTTATTGATTTCCTCATTGTAAAGGGATAGTGGGCCTATTCCTGAGCTGAATGAATTCCTAGGCCTAGTCCATTTTTAAATGGGCTAAGTATGCCCCCAGGTCCACCAGTTGTTTATGCCTGCTCTCGAATCTAGGCATAATAGCAGTAGCTCGTAGCTTGTTTTAAGTTCTAGCATGTGTGCATTGAACCATAGCCAAGGTTACCTAGGGTAGGTAGGCTAGGGCCTAGGCTAGTCTAAAATTCTAGGATATTAGGCTAGCTTTTCACCAGGCATATCTTGGAAACTTGTTGAGCTACGCTTGGGCTACATGAATAAAACTTTTAGGAATAGACCTAGCCTAAAGTAGGAGTGCAAAGGAGAGCCACAAAGGCAGTATCTAAGATGAGAGACAAGCCTTACGATGAACATTTAAAGGAGCTTAAATTATCTACACTGGTTTACCAATGATGAAGAGCTGATAAGCTGTGCTTATGACACATAAGCTATTTCACAAGACCCCCCCCCCCAATTCATTTGCCTATATCCCAAAATATTGACACTGACAGGAGGGGACATTCAAAGAAGCTGTTTAAACCATCTGTCAAAACTCAACATGAACAGCAGTTTTTCTCCTGCCGTGTGGTAAACCCCTGTAATAGTCTGTCATATAAAACAGTCTCAGCACCCAATAATGAAGTGTTCAAGAAGTCATTGGATGTTGAATGGAATGGTGTTCCCTGGAAGTAGCAGCTGGATACATTTGATGTTTAACCATTCACATCATCAAGTGTAGAGCATGTAACAGATCATGATGGATCTTAATTTGCTCCAAGTGCAAATTAAGGTAAAGTCAACTGTAGGAACTGTAATACAGAACACAGAGTGTTTCCCAGGCTTCTAGCTAGGCTATATTCTTAGCCAAATTTGAGTTTTTATTCAAAATTAATCACAGGGAATGTTTTCATAGAACCTTTTAAACTGATTGTCAAAACTGTTTACTAAACTATTCTCAAAGGAAGGATGAGGAGGTCAATATAGCCCTTGTCCCATGGATGCTAGCAGATGGTCCCATGTCTATGAAACAGGAAGACCTTAAGATATGTGTGACACTTCTCTGTATGTTGTCTTCTGAATTAAACATGATAGCACTGGATAGCTAAAGGTCTTTTGAAAGAAACATTATAAACCAAAAATAGTAGTGCCATTTGATTCCCTCTTTGAGGCTGCTGTGAAATATAATATTTGCTTTTCTGAAAATGCAGCCCCCCTAATGGTTCCAGATATAGCTTCAGGCTATATACAGAACTAAAAGAAAACAACTAAAATAGTGAAGTTCCTACTTTATAATATGCAGCTTGTTTCTATTAATCAATTATATGTTTCCTTCCATTGTTGTCCTTACTTTTAAATAATATACTTATTCAAATTATCTGAATTCTTTTGCAATCAGAATAGGCATAGGCTGATGCTTATGACAAGTCAGGAATACAACTACCAATTAAGAAAGAAATATAAAGCATCAAGAGATGAAAAATAAACAGAGGAATGTATTATTTAGGGGGAATTGGCAGAAAAGCAAATATTATATTTAGAAAGAGGGTCAAATCATGATTCTCTTGTTGTTTCATAGAATTTTCTTCAGAAGAGCCATTAAAATTCAGTGTTGCTCTGAACCTTATAATAACAAATGAGTTGTACAATTCAACACCATGTTCAAACATAATGGTTACTACCAGGACAACTACATCCCAGTCCCCCATCTAATGTGCCCATATGCAGCCATGAACTATGTGTGCAATCTAATGAGTTTGCTGGTCTGCCATATTTTCTTTAGCTTACTTACAGGATCCTCAGTGCCATTAAACAGTGTTCACATGCATGTCTAGCTAGAAGGTATCTGGCTGGAAACCAATGTATAGCAAATTACCATTCATAAGAAGAATTCAGTGCTTTGCTGAAACTACAAATTTCATTTCAAAGAGATTACAGTTGTCACTTTTAGCCAATCAAGAGAGCTTATGTGGGCAAAACTTTCAAATTGTAATCCCTATTTTTACTGTCACAAGATAATGGTTGAAACAAGCCAACAATTACCTTAGTGTACTTCACTATTATCTATGGTTTTGTATATTTGCCTAAAATGAAAAAAAAACAATGGGAATACAAAATTAAATTTCAGTTTAAAAATGTAGGCCTAAACATAGATGATGAAAATAGTGGAACTGGACACATTCTGATTGGCTGTAATCAAAAATCCTAGACTTTAAGTTCTAGACTCTGGAACTGGGTGCTTACCTGTAACTTGTCTAGCCAAGCACTGAATTTTACTTGTGAATAGTAGTTGTTTAGACATTGATGTCTGGCCAGACACATGTCTAGACACAGAATTCTAGCTAGACATGCATGTGAACACCACTTTAGGGACATGTCCATTAGGTGCAGTACCATTAAACATTAGGGACATGTATATGATTATTTTACCATCAAA
Organism: Artemia sp. Qi Xiang Cuo; assembly: GCF_049724085.1. Lineage (NCBI taxonomy): Eukaryota > Metazoa > Arthropoda > Branchiopoda > Anostraca > Artemiidae > Artemia > Artemia sp. Qi Xiang Cuo. The sequence goes on from NC_142797.1 coordinate 35,461,070, forward strand.
AGTTGCTGAAAATTATTAACCCATCAGCATGACTTCAGCAGTTGTTAAGGTTCTTGAAAGAACAATCAATTCTGCAGTTGTTAAACACCCTGAAGCAAACAGTGTTTTACTCAGTTCACAACATGTCTTTTGTTCTGGAAGATCTGTTGACACCAATCTCCTCAAATCGTATGATCACATCACCAAGTTGCTTGATATTGGGGTGCCTGCTGACATTATACTGCTTGACTTTTCTAAAGTTTTTGACAAAGTGTGTCACAATTGGCTTGCAATTAAATTATGCACAGTAAAGCTTCAAGAGAAATCCCTGCTCTGGATCCTTGATTTTCTTTTTTTGCATAATCAGTGTGTTCAGTTATTTGATGACTCTGGTAGTTGTATTCTTTCTTCCTCAACATATGTTCTGAGTGGAGTTCCTCAGGGGAGTGTCTTGGGTCCTACACTATTTAATATCTTCATCAATGATGCTCCTTCCATTATCAGCAGTAAATCAACTCTTTATGTAGATGACCTGAAGTTTATTGGACCAGCTTTGTCCTGTGAAGATCATGCCTTGCTACAAAATAATCTTCAACTGCTGGGTCAATGGGCTGAGGCCTGACTTCTTGAATTCAATTTTGCCAAGTGCCATATCATTCACTTTGGCAAACTGAATCCCCGTTGCTCTTATTTTTTCTTAGGTCACCCACTCTCCTCTGTAAATAATGAGCAAGATCTTGGTGTCGCTATTGATAATGAACTAAAATTCAGCACTCATGCTAAGAGGTCTGCTGCTGGGGCTAGTCTGACCTTGGTACTGATTAAGCATACTATTTCCTCTTGTTCCCCTAAAGTCTTCAGTCTTCTTTATAAGGGACTTGTGTGTCCTAAGTTTGAAGTTGGAATGTCTCTTGCCTCTCCAAATGTTCAGAAAGATGTGCAGAGACATTCTACTAAAGTGATATCTGACATGCAAGAGCTTTTCTACCCTGTAAGACTATCAAAGCTGAATCTCCCTAAACTTGTTTACAGGAGAAATAGAGGGGATGTTATTTTAGCCTTTAAGTTATTGAGGGCTAATATTCTTCCAGCATTACTGTTGGTACCAATTCAAAAACTAGATGTCATCACCTGAAACCTGTCTAGCAGTCTACAATTTCTATATTCTGTACTCAATTCTTCTCAACACCTATTGCCAATAATTGGAACAAACTATCTAATGAAACAGTTACTGCCAAATCCATTGATGTTTTTAAACAAAGGCTAGATGCTGAGTGGTCCTGCAGAGAGTGTAAACTCAATTGGGATGCTATCAAAGATGGAACAGCACCTGGTCACCAGCAAACCTGCATACAACTAGTCATCATTTCAGAGCTCTACAAGGAGAAATCCTTAGGTTGCTCCTAGCGGCAATTTAAGGTAATAAAATCAGCTAAGTTTTACCTGTAGTCTAGGGCTATATCTGGCCCAGCAAACAGTCTTTGGCAATTATGTCAATGATGTGGTCACAAGTTACCTCTAGATATAGCATGAAAACAGTTTGTTGACAAAGATACCTTTCTGGGCTAGCATTTTTACAGTAGATTCATTTGTGAGGGTGTCAGTCACCTAGCATATAATTTTTTCAAGTTCAGGAAAAGTCAATGCCTTGGAGTCTAGAGTAGGCAGAGACTGAAAGTCTTATCCACTTAGCCCAGCAACTTTCTAACATAGGGAAAAACTGTCATCTCCAAATTTCAGTTGACCATATATGCTAAAATAAGTGAGCACAGCCTAAAGATAACTCTGGACTAATTGTGTTAATGAAGCCAATAATTATTTGTATATGGTCAAAAATTTAAAAGTGTGTGTGGCCCAACTGTTTGCTAACTTGGACCTTTATTGTGCTTCCCAAACAGTGATACTTGCACCTGTCAGGAAGGGATATAGATTAAACTTTTAGGACACGCTATCTGTATGCTAGAGTGTATTTTTGATAATCTGATCTATCACAGTAAATTCATGCATCAGAGCCTTTTTATTGATGAGCTACAGATTATGATAATCATTCAGAAATCGAACAGACTGCAATCTTTATTATGAAATGATGGCTCAGGCTTCATCTAAATCATGACCCTTAGATCTTGAGATGGATTCTGGCATGCACTTTGGAGTGATTTGAGTCCATGTTGGCCCAGATATTAATTTAATAGAAATCAGTATTACAATATGCCTGGTCTAAGATATTGGAGCCACTGAAGCCAAACTATGACTAAGGCATTTCTTTGAGCAAAAATGCGCTAGAGGTACAATTTTCGACAAAATATTCGATTTTAAAGATATGTTTATCCAAACAAAACAAAACATCCAAATAGCACAAACGCCCCCATTTGGCAGCCTTTGTAGAAATGATTTGCAGTTCCTGTAGCCTCATTGTCATTTTGTGCTTTTTGACAAAGTAGGCATCAATTCAACAAAAAAAATACAAGAAAAATAGCGTTTTAATCAGGACAATATTTCTTATTGACTGATTTTCATTTGCTTTCTCTGTAAAATGTCAGATGAAAACTGGTCTGAAGGAGCAGATTTTATATGGAAGGACAGTATTGTTGGTTTTTACTAATATTTAATGAATTAATCAACCACTTTTTTGTCATTTACTTCTTTATTTGTCAAAAAACTCATATAGCAGCCTTAGTAGCACTTTCATGAGAGAGGCCCAATGCCCCTTTCATAGGTGTAAGGGGGCCCAGCTCATCGAAGTTTTGAAATCGGTTAAATAAGTGAAATCATCATTTGGAAGATGGCCTTGAACTGGTCCCTAAGGTTAAAAAAAATTCCCAAAGTAGTGCAACAACATAAAAATTTAAATTAAAAAAACTTGGCGAAATATTTTCCTCTTCTGTTTTGTCCCCTATAGATCAATCTTGGCTTTTGCCCTCCATCTGCCCCCAAAGAGAAATTTGAAGCCATGTCCGAGGATAAGCATTGGCAAACTACACCAAACATGACGGATAGGCCATCAACTAAAGTTAATTATTCCTTTTACTCAGCCTTTTAAATGAAGAGATTGCATCCAGAGCCATTCAAGGGGAGAGGGGGTGGCTGGGTCAAGCTGTCCCAGGTGCTTTGGCTGGGAGGTTGACCACTTTGATCATTTTTTTCACTTAAATTTGGCTTTTTCTGCTTATATTTGAGTTGGGAAGAGGGCGCTGTAATTAATTTTTCCATGGGCACCACCAATCCTAGGAATGGCTCTGATTGCATCATGTTACTATTTTTTATTAAATAAGATTAATATTAAATTGACTAAGAAGTACGTTTAATATTGCGTGAGAAAGTTTTTCCATTTAATATTGAATGAGAAAGTTTTTTCAGTATTAAATGAGGAATAAAAAACATAATGGTCTTCCCCACTTTTCATGGCAAAATTATATGAAATATGATCATTCCTGATAGTGAAGAAATTAAATCTTTAGATTTAACCTCTATTTGGGACACAAGAACAGACTAAGAAATGTACTTAGTATTTAATTGATGCAATAGTCCAGAAGCTATGATTAAAAAAAATCCAACAAGTTACCATATGTTATAAGGTTCACTTGCTATTCAAGCTCTTTGTCATTATGCATTATGGAATATACAAGAAGTTCAAACTTACTTTCCTTCAATCATAAAGATGTACCAATTATCTAGAGCATAGATCGGCAACATTTTGTTGTTTAAGGGCCAAAATTTTACTTGGGGCTATTACACGGGTCACACCTAGACCTAGGTCACATGTCCTTACACTGTAATGTAGTATTATAGGTATACTATAATGATTAGAATATATCTACAACATTTATATACGGATATTTAGGTTTAAAAATAAAACGCTTTATGTATATTTCTACGACATTTATTGTAGACAGTCGAGATTCTTGTCCAGAAAACTTTTTAAACTGGCGGTGAGTAAACCCATTTTTTCTTATAAATTAATATAACCAAAACTTTAATATTAATAACTCAAAACGAACAGGAATTACAATAAATAACTGAGTCAAACTCAAAATGAGCAGAAATTAACATGAGTTGGGCTCAAAACCCCTATGCCTTCCCAAGGCCAGAACATAATTTGCACTTTGCTGAAAATTTATAATTTTTTTTTTACTTTTACTTCTTTAATAAATCAAATAATATTAATATTTTGATTACTCAGTATGAAGTATGTATATTAAACTGACAATTCACATTCATTTGTATTTTCTCAGTAAAGTGCAAATTATGTTCTCGCCTTATGAAGGTATAGGGGTTTTGAGCCCAAATCATGTTAATGCTCGTTTTGAGTTTGACTCGGTTATTTATTGTAATTTCTGTTGATTTTGGGTATCATTCATATATAGATGCTGATTTGTGGTAGTTTTACGCTTGGTAGATTATTTGATTTTATTTTTGATCATTTTTGGTTTAAAGAAGTTATTTAATTTTCTGTGAAAAACTTATTTTTTAGACAAAGTTTTTTTTAATTAATTTCTATACGTTTTATATTGACACAGTCTTTCCAGGGAAAAAGAAAATAATACTTTAAATCTTTTCGTTTTTTAAAACTTTATAGTTTGTCCTGCTATTTTTATGCTGAAGAAAAGTTTTCAGCAATTTTTAACAACATACACCCTTTTAAAAATCTGGACACAAATTGTAGTGCTTAATTTAGTTTCATACCTCCTCTAGTTGACCTGAAATGGAAAAATTGATACCCTTCGCAAAAACATCTGTTTACTTTCTTTGATAGCGTGGATACGCTAACGCTATTTTGATTTGGTTAAAATTTATGAGCAGAAGTAGCCCTGAAAGTTTGAATATAATATCCTGATTTGTTCTTGGGATACTGCTGAGATGCCTTATTGTTAATTAGCATTAACACAGTCCATTTTGATTTAATCTTAAGGCAAAATTTAGTTTTTAAACATAATGGGCAAATGGGAGGGTGGGCGTGGTAGGGGGATTAGTTGCCCTCCAATCACTTTCGACTATTAAAAAGGGCATCAACCTTTTCTATTTTCAATCGAATGAGTCTTTTTCGAAGTTCCTGCGACAGCTCCTTTGATACGAAGAGCCCTGGTCTAAAAAAAATAATACATTGTACCCACATCGATCTTTACTATAAAACTGTCAAGCCTTCCGATCACTTTCGACTATTAAAAATGACACTAGGCCTTTCGATTTCCAATCGAATGAGCCCTTTTTGAGTTTCTACGATAACGCTTTCTATAAACACTTTATATGCCCCCAAGGTATAAATTACAACCCTTACTCTAAGGGCTATGAGGGGGGTTGTCATCCTCAAAGACCTAATTTCCGGAACTTTCAACTACGTTAAACAAAATGGCTATCTCAAAATTTTGATTGGATGTGTTTGCGGAAATGGTGGGCGTGAGAGGGGCGTTATTTGCTCTCCAATCACTTTCGACTATTAAAAAAGGCACTAACCCTTTCAATTTCCAATCAAGTGAGCCCTTTTGAAGTTTCTAGGACAATGCTTTCAATAAAAACCTCATATGTCCCCAGGGCATAACTTACAACCCTTGCCCTGAAGGCTGTGGGGGTTGTCATCCTCAGAGACCTAATTTCCAGAACTTTATACTATGTTGAATAAAATGGACATCTGCAAAATTTGATTCGTTGTGTTTTGGGGAATGGTGCGCGTGAGAGGGGGGTTAGTTACACTCTAATCACTTTCGACTATTAAAAAGGGTACTAGTCCTCTCAATTTCCAATTGAATGAGCCCCTTTTGAAATATTTAGGACTATGCTATCTGTAAAAATATTATATTTCCCCAGGGCATAACTTACAACCTTTGCCCTGGGGGCTCTGGGGGGTTTGTCATCCTCAAATACATAATTTCCAGAACTTTCAACTACGCTGAACAAAAGTTTTATGTGAAAACTTAGATCGGATGGGGTTTGGGACTTAGGGGGTATAAGAGAGGGGGGTTAATTACTCTCCACTCACTTTCAACTATTAAAAAGGGCACTGATCCTTTCAATTTCCGATCAAATGAGCCCTTTCTGAAATTTCTGCAACAACTTTCTATATAAACCTTATATGCCCCCAGGGCATAGCTTACAACCCTTGCACTAAGGGCTCTGAGGGGGTTGTCATCCTGTAAAGACCTAATTTCCAGAACTTAATAACTACGTTGAACAAATTGGATATCTCAAAATTTCGATTGGATGTGTTTGTGGAAATGGTGGGCGTGAGAGGTGGGTTAGTTGCCCTTCAATCACTTTTGACTATTAAAAAGGGCAGTCGCCCTTTCAATTTCCAATCGAATGAGCCCCTTTTGAAGTTTCAACAACATAGCTTTCTGTAAAAACCTTATATACCCCTAGGGCATAATTTACAACCTTTGCCTTGAGGGCTGTGGGGGGAGTGGTTGTCATCCTTAAAGACCTAATTTCCAAAACTTTCAACTACGTTGAATAAAATGGCTATCTGAAAATTTTGATTGGATGTGTTTGGGGAAAAGGTGGGCGTAAGAGGGGGGAGGTAGTTACCATCAAATCACTTTCGACTATTAAAAAGGGGACTAGTCCTTTGAATTTCCAATCGAATAAGTCCTTTTTCAAGTTTCTACGGCGAAGATTTCAATGAAAACCTTATATGCCCCAGGACATAACTTATAACATAACTTTAAAAAGAGGTAAACTGCCAACAGATTGCTCTTCTTACCGTCCAGTTTCTGTTTCTTGCAATATTAGCAAGGTCTTCGAGTATATTCTTTTACCTAATCTAACTCAAAATACTTCTTTCTTTGGCGAAAATCAACTTGGTTTCAGACCTGGTGTGGGGTGCCAACATGCTCATCGTGTCCTTTCTTCTATTCTACTTTCTAATTCTTCTAAGGGTAAAGGCGTATATCTCTGTACACTTGATCTTTCAAAGGCTTTTGATTCTGTTGTTCACAACCAGCTTTTCTTTTCTTTGGCTTTTTCTGGTGTTAATTTTTCGGTTATTTACCTTCTACGGTTTTGGTATTCTAATTCTTACCTCCGCCTGAAATCTTCTCCAGAAACAACTATTAAAGTGCTTCGTGGTGTTAGGCAGGGAGGTGTTTTATCACCACTCCTATTCAAAATTTTCATTTCTACGGTTTTCGAAGACATCCCGGGTATATATTATTCTAGCTCGATTGATATTTCTTTCAGTGCATATGTCTGGAGTGTCCTGCTGAATAGACATTCTGCGTAGTCTCTTTATGTGACGTCTTCTTTAGTGTCTACCTATCTTCAAAAGATTGGTCTATCCTTGAATCTTGATATGTGTTAATTCTTATATTATAATCTTTCCTTATCTACTTCTCTGGTATGTAATGAATTTTCTGTACTTTCTGTCTCTTCCTTTCGCTGGCTTGGTATTACTGTTTCTAATTCTCTAGCTCTCTTTCGTAAACAGATCGTTGCTAATTCAGTAAGAAAAATTCAGTTCAGTTATTCAAAAATTGTAGCAAACCGTGGAAAATATAACAGAAGGGCTCTTGGCCGCTTATTCTCGACTTTTTCTGATCATTCTGTGCTTTATTTTTCGGGTGTTCATTCTGTTCTTAAGCTAAAGGATTTAAATAAGATTAAAGTTACATATTTCAAATTTTGCAAATTTCTTCTTTCTCTGCCGCCATGGACTAGAAATCGGTATCTAGTTAAAAGTTTCTATGTTATGGACACAGTTTATATAATTATCCAGTATGATCTTTCCCTATCTCACCCATTATAAAAACCCGGACCAAGGTGCGAGTGCTCCAGAGAACGTTTTTGCATAGAAACATAGGCGGCATCAGATCTTTTCACGGGTAGACAAGTCAGGCTGTGATCTAATCGGAAACAAGTGGAAACCCGCTATTACGAATAATGCACTTTGTTGGAAACAATCGGAAACAGACCAACCCGCTAATGCAGAAAGAAGTGGGAGGAGCTTTTTGTTCGCACCGAGAACGAAGACCAGAAATGATATGCGATAAGCTTACTGGATAATTATATGAACTGTGGTTATGGATGTAACTCAAAAGCTCGGTGACCTACCCAAAAAGCTTTCTGCTGATGCATTTTATAATATTGGCCCTGATCACGGTCTTTTACAGTTCTTTTCTTAGTTTAATTTAATTGCTTGTGTTTGTTGATGTTCTTTTTTGTTTTTCTTTTTTATTATTATGTTTATACTCCACTTGTACTACTTGTTATCATGTAGTTGTGGGTAATAAATGATTGATTGATTGATAATCCTTACCCTGAAGACTGTGGGGGAGTGTCCTTCTCAAAGGTATAATTTCAAGAACTTTAAACTGCGTGGAATAAAATGGCTATCTCAAAATTTTGATTGGATGTGTTTGGGGACATGGTGGGCTTGGAAGGGGTGTTAGTTGCCTTCCAATCACTTTCGACTATTAAAAAGGTTATTAGCAATTTCAATTTCCAATCGAATGAGCCCTTTTTGAAGTTTCTACGACAACGCTTTCTATAAAAACCTTATATGCCCTAGGGCATAACTTACAACCCTTGCCCTGAGGGCTATCATCCTCAAAGACCTAATTTCCAGAACTTTCTACTACGTTGAACAAAATGGCTATCTGTAAATTTTGATTGGATGTGTTTGGGGGAAGTGTGGGCGTGAGAGGGGGGTTAGTTACTCTCCAATCACTTTTGACTATTAAAAAGGACACTAGCCCTCTCAATTTCCAATTGAATGAACTCGATTTGAAATATTTAAAACAACGCTATTTATAAAAACCTTATATGCCCCCAGAACATAACTCACAATCCTTGCCCTGAGAGCTCTGGGGGGTTTGTCATCCTCAATTACATAATATCCAGAACTTTTCGCAACGTTGAACAAAATGGCTATCTCTAAAATTTGATTGAATGTGTTTTGGCCAATGCTGCGCGTGAGAGGGGGGTTAGTTACTCTCCACTCACTTTTGACTATGAAAAAGGGCACTAATCCTTTCAATTTCCAATCAAATGAGCGCTTTTTGAAATTTCTACAACAACTTTCTATATAGAGCTTATATGCACCCAGGGCATAACTTACACTCCTTGCACTAAGGGCTCTGAGGGGGTTATCATTCTAAAAGACCTAATTTCCAGAACTTTCAACAACGTTGAATGAAATGGCTGTTTAAAAATTTTGATTGGATAAGTTTGGGGAAAAGGTGGGCGTAAGAGGGGGGGGGGGAGTTGCCCTCAAATCACTTTCGACTATTAAAAAGGGCACTAGCCCTTTGAATTTCCAATCAAATGAGTCCTTTTTCAAGTTTCTATGGTGAAGATTTCAATAAAAACCTTATATGCCCCTGGGCATAACTTATAACCCTTACCCTGAAGACTGCGGGGGAATGTCCTGCTCAAGGGTATAATTTCAAGAACTTTAAACTGCGTGGAATAAAATGACTATCTCAAAATTTGATTGGATGTGTTTGGGGACATGGTGGGCGTGGAAGGGGTGTTAGTTACCTTCCAATCACTTTCGACTATTAAAAAGGACATTAGCCCTTTCAATTTCCAATCGAATGAACTCTTTTTGAACTTTCTACGACAAAGCTCTCTATAAAAACCTTATATGCCCCAGGGCATAACTTAC